>NC_064415.1:10907500-11192500 GCF_023375975.1 Astyanax mexicanus | reverse complement strand
TGTAGGGAAGAGTACGCCTTTATTTAGCAACAATACAAACAGCTGATTTCTGTCCTATTATATTCACAAAGATTTTACAGTACAGTTAAAAACGTGCAAAAACAGGGCTCAGATGCTACAGCGTCTGCAGTCTAGTGTACACTCTGTACAGGTTACTGTAGCTAATTATACCATACTGCTCCTAAAAAGAACTCTTCTAAAGGTACTGAGGTGAATTTTTGTTAAAACCCATCTGACTTATATCCACATTTGCATTCTCTCTTATTATATTAACTTATTAGATATATATATATATATATTAATATTAATAAATATTTTCAAAAGAGGAGAAATTGCAGCTAATTTCAAAGCAAATTGAATTTCACAGAATCCAGCAGTCAGAGATAATTAAAAGAGTAATAAATGCTCTGAGTATGAGAGCGTCTAGTCAGTGTACCAAGCACACTGCTGACATTTGTTTTTGCATAGTTTAAACTGTTTTGTGCTTTTATTTTGAAGTCTATTAGTGGGTGTGGCATGGGGGTCGTTTAAAGAAAAAGTGCATTTTATGATAAACAGGTTCCACTTGTATAGACCTGTATAATATTGGGAATATTGGTTGTTTTAATGCTTGAAAGTGGATAAACAACCCAAATATAACAGTTATTGATGGAGTCTCAAATGTAAGAAATTAATTAAACATTTAAAATGAATACAGTTTGGCAGACACAAACTTTGGGACAAGGGAAAAGCCTGTTCGGCCATGTCACCAATGTAGCAGCATTCAACATGACCGCCATCTTGGATTCAACTTTTTTTAATGTGAAGGTAAATGTTTGACACATCAAACTGGTAGAGAATTCCACCATACAATCAGTGGCCTGATTCATGTTACTCTTTCCTGATAAATTTCCACCAAGTCATCAAAAACAAAGAAGCGTTAACAATGTGGGGCAAGCCTGGTTACTGACATGGTAGTAACACCGCAGCAGTAATTTTGGACAATGCCAATAGTAATGTGGGACAGGGCCTGTAGTCAGTGTGGTAACACCACTGTAGTGATGTTGGATGAGGCCTGTAGTCAGTGTGGTAACACAACAGTAGTGATGTTGGATGAGGCCTGTAGTCAGTGTGGTAACACCACTGTAGTGATGTTGGATGAGGCCTGTAGTCAGTGTGGTAACACCACTGTAGTGATGTTGGATGAGGCCTGTAGTCAGTGTGGTAACACAACAGTAGTGATGTTGGATGAGGCCTGTAGTCAGTGTGGTAACACAACAGTAGTGATGTTAGATGAGGCCTGTAGTCGGTGTGGTAACACCATTGTAGTGATGTTAGATGAGGCCAGTAGCCAGTATGCTAACACCTCAGTAGAAATTTTGGACAAGTCTAATAGTAATGTGGGACGAGGCCTGTATTTAGTGTGGTAACACCGCTGTAGTGATGTTAGATGAGGCCTGTAGTTGGCGTGCTAACACCAATGTAGCAATGTTGGATGAGATTGATAATAATATGTAGCCAGTGTGCTAACACTGCAGAGGCAATGTTGAACAAGGCAATGTGGTAATGTGGGCAAGGCCTGTATTCAGTGTGGTATCACCACTGTAGTGATGTTAGATGAGGCCTGTAGTGGGTGTGCTAACACTTCAGTAGTGATGTTGGATGGGGCCTGTAGTTAGTGTGCTAACAACACAGTAGTGATGTTGAAAGAGGTTGGTAGCCAGCATGCTAACAATGCAGTAGCTGTAGTCGATGTGGTAACACGGCAGTAGTGATGTTGGACAAGGCCTGTAGTCAGTGTGGTAACACTGCAGTAGTGATGTTGAATGAGGTTGATAATAATATGTAGCCAGCGTGCTAACACTGCAGTAGCAGTGTTGGACAAGACCAATAGTAATGTGGGATGAGGCCTATAGCTGGTGTAGCAATGCTGGAAGAGGCCAGTAGTTGGTGTGCTAACACAGCGGTGGCAATGTTGGATGAGGTTGATAATACATTTACATTTATGCCATTTAGCTGACGCTCTTATCCAGAGCGACATGTCTTGCCCAAGGAATTTTTTGGTGTAGTGCAGCATCCAGTCACCCAGAGCAGGAACTGAACCGCAGTCTCACACATGATGTGGTAGCCCACAGACAGGAGGTGGAGTTTGTTATCCACTGCACCATACCAGTCACAAATTAATGTAGCCTGTATGCTTACACTGCAGTAGCAATGTTGGACAAGGCCAATATTGTAAAAAATGGATTGTCATCTACCAAACCGTTTTCATTTTATAGTATTAGTGTTTCATTACGTTTGAGACACCTCGTATAGTTACCTGGCCTATGCTTTTATTAATTAACAATCTGTAATTAACAACTCTGAAATCTTTCAGTACTATTGGTTGATCTTTAGGCTAAACATTCTTCAGTCTACACCTTCAAGAGCTTTACAGCATTCACCATCAAAGTTCTACAGTATTTTACTGTATATATTATAAGCAACTTCTACTTTTACATTTAGTATCTAGGCCTAATAAATCACAATCCGTGGCTCCTAGTACCTACGTACTGAGTAGTACCTACTTCTTTGAGCCTGTTTGTTTAAACCTAGTACTGGGCTAAAGACTGAATAAGGCTTTAGAGATTCATTCCTTTTTTATAGCCCAGCATTAAGATTAGCCTAGCTCTAGAACTAGCATTTACAATGTTACTAGAATTTTATTTTTTCTAATTTTATTTTTCTCAACTTTAGCCTGCTACTAGGATTATAAGTGGCTTTTTACCACTTTAAGAAAAAGAAGACTACTGTTTATTTTATTCAGTGAATGGAAGTCAAGTCTAAACATTAAGTCAACCATCTATGTTCTTATTATTTACACAGTTGTTTTGCTACACCTATTGAAATAGAACTCTGATATGATATGTATGGAAATTATTCTCTGAAGTTAAAATCAATGCAAGTCTCTGGATACACAAACGTCACCTCACACAACTGCATATTCAAGAACAACGGCCTCCGTCTCCCACCTGAGCAAACTGTAGAAAGGTGGTGCGTAAATACAAAACCAGATTTGGTTAACTGTGCTTGAAAGACTGGTACAGCAGCACTCATCATCATGGCCCATGTCGCATGTTCTGCTCTGGAGATAATGGTCAAGTGAACACGTATGCCCTCTCCTTATCCGTCCCGCTCCGAGTGGACTGCTTCTCATTGAACATGCAAGATAACTAGAGCCGGTTCTGTCCGAACGGGCTGGGAATTGTTATGCACAGGAGTGGATTATGAGTGGTTTTGTAGAAGTGTGAAGGTGGTAAAGTTAGTAAATGTCAGGTAGTTGCGAGTAGTTCCTGCTCCAGTAGCCTCCACAGTATAGCCAGTCTTGTCCTCCATTGTGTGGGTTGGCTCCTTGATTGAACCACCTGGAAATCAAGGAGAAGACATTAAGCCAGAGTTAGAGAGCCACTCAGATATTCTCTCATCATCTCCATGTCTCTGATTCTCCACTCTCAGGCAGATCAAATCTCAAGAGCTCTTAAAAACTGAGAGGTGTCTGAGCCAGTCAGTCGTTCTCAAACTGGTCCTCAGGGACCCCAGATGCTCCTTGTCTACCCTAGCTCTCAACACGTAGAGAGTGAAAATTTGAACTGGTGGGGGGCTGAGTACCAGTTGAGCATCAAGGCTGTTTACTCTTTATTTTATTGAATTAATTTTTGCTTTGTTAAAGTTTAAAGCTTAAAGCTACAATCTGCAAGATTCAGGGATTTAGTGACCTCTCTGGTGAGAATGTGTAATTGCACAGAGCATGTGAAAGAGCACTTTTAATGCAAATAAATGTAAATAAAATGTTGTGTGAATTCCACTTAGGGCTGCACGATATATCGTTTAAGCATTGTCATCGCAATATGCGCATTCGCGATAGTCACATCGTGGGACGTGCGATGTTACCCAAGTCAGTAAAAACAAGCACGTCATGTTGCAATGTTCTGATTCTTGTTCTGAGTTCTGGGTGAGCAGCGCCGCCTCTGTCTGCTGCCGGGAAGGGCGAGGGAAGAGGAAGCGAGAGGTGGGGAGGGGGAGCGGGCGTAAACACGAGGCAACCCCATGGCTTAACAGGTGATGTAATCGCGGTGCACGTTTCTTCAGTCACTCGCCGGACCAGTGTGTGCCGGAGGGAGGTCGCAGTGAAGTAGCCGCGCTTTAGAACGTTTTTACACCAGCACTATTTGGTCCAGTTAAAACGAACTCTGGTCCGTTTGTAACTTTAGTGCAGTTCGATTGAGCAGGTGTGAAAACAGTAATCGCACTCGGGTGCGGATCAAAAGAACCTCCTCCTCCTCTAGCTGGTCTCGGTCCGGTACCAAACGAACTCTGGAGCTGTTCTCTTTGGTGAGAACGTGATCCGGTCTCGATCGGATCCAGCTATTAAATATAGTCCATTTATTTGAGCTAAACGGCTGATAAAGCAAGCACAGTTTAAACTGATATATTTGCCAGATAACGCTAATTACCACAGCTGTGAACAAACACTGTGTCCATGCACGCGCCGTCTGCGCTGCATTCACTGCTCACAGCCGCGTAACTCTGTTTATTATGTATAAATCTGCGCTGCACGTAGAAACACTGTGTTTGAAAGTGCAGCGTTCAGTGTCAAAGCACAGATATTTGCTCTGGAACACAAAATCGTCTCGCTATATTTACTTTTTTCGTATATTTATATTAAACGTACTCCCTTGTCAGACAGCTCTGACCAATCAGAGGACACAGGCTGCTCGTGTTGTTTATTGATGCGCATTTTGGTGCGTTTACATTTATGCCTATGTGAAACCGAACAGAGCGAGAAAACTCTCCAAGTAAACAAACTCATTAACTGATTCGAAACAGAGAAACGAACTACAGGTGTGAAAACGCCCTTAGTTGCTCGCCGGACCGGTGTGCACCGCGGAGAGGTCAGTCGCTCACTGGGCCGACGTGTAGAGCGGAGACTCCAGGGTGAAAAACACAAGAAAAAACACGGGACGCGGGGACCAGATAGATGATAAAGCTCTCTGAAGAATTACTAATTAACTAAAACTAAGTACTTTTGACGTAAAGCGCTGTGTGTAGCTGTGCTTAAACATTTTTCTTAAATAATTGGTTTATGCTCCTTCAGTGTTGCAGTGTTTATTAACATAATTCTGAACAGATTTCGCTCATTCAAACAGCCTAAAAACAGCCGGTTTATGGGTGGGGTCGGGCTCATAATGGCAGTTTCTGAGTCAGGCTCGGGCAGGGTAGGGTCTGTCGTGAGACAGCACGCGGGGGCGGGGCTGGTGATGTCACGCCATGCATTGTTTAATATTGCAATATTATAGCCTAAAATAAAAACAATGCGGTGTAAAAATGTTCCAATATCGTGCAGCCCTAATTCCACTTGTGTTCCTGTATAGCTTTGATATAGTCTTCAATATTACATTTACAATGTAGAAAATTGTAAAGAAAGAAAACAGTGAATCTACCTCATGAGTCTCAGGTGCTTTTTCACTTAATAATTTTATATGTGTCTCTTTATTTTGCAATATCAGTCATACAAAGTATTTTATGTATTATTGACTTGAACAGATTGGGTCCCCAAGGACTAAATACTGATGTCCTTTAAGTACCACTGGCCTAATAATGTGATGTTACGGCAGCATGGCTCTACAGATCTCTGATATCCAGGGTAAAACTGATATCCACTGTTGCAGATCTTCAGTAGTACCAGTAGAGGGAGCAAAAGTACAGAACAAAAAAACACAACTGGCATGCAGTCTTTATATTTCTCTATTTCTACTCCCAATAGCTAAATTTAGTAACAGTTCTCTCCAAATCAATTCAAACACAATGCAATCAAAATATGTGTTTAATTTAGAAAGTATAATTCTCAAACCACAGAATTCTGCTTTAAACAGAGTATATTGAGTCACCGTGAGTTAGAAAAGCCCAATTTAGAGCTTGAAAAGCACAGCAACACACGGGAAAAGCACAGCAAACACACACAAACTGCAGAGAAACTCAAACCTGGGGCCGACGTACGAGTTTCTTTTTGGACATAGTGAAAAAAAAGAATGTGGGTCAATTAATAATGAATATAAATCAGTGGATTCATAAAACAAAGACACAGATGTGTATATGTATGTGTCTTAGAAATCATTTCAAAACCAAATTATCACTAAAGCCAGAGCGAAAAATTGCACAAATGGGGATAAATAAATATATATTTTTAATATATTTTTAATATTTGTATTCACTACTGTTTTCACTTACTTTGTAATTATTGTTGCTTGTATTGTATTATTTTTTATTGGTTTATTTGTTGTAATGCTTTGGCTATATTGCTGTCACTACAATTGCACCAATAATTCTTCTTCTTTAGGTTTTTGTTTGCCTATACATCTATATATGGTCTATAAATGAAGTGGTATGTTGTAAAATTGGGTTTTATAAATGATATGGGTCCTTTAAATGCATAGAACCATACAGTATAATCTTGTCTGTATTGTGTGAGCGGGTCCGGAACTGCTGTTACAGTATACACCAGCGTTTACCCAGGCTTTACTCAGTGACACACAGCTTAGTGCAGTGATCAGATTACACACATGTAATACAGGGTGAGTGTGATGTACAGTACGTCAACATATAACGTGACAGATAGACGGCAGAGGAAGCTCAGTGTAATGAAGGAGAGAAATAGAGAGAGACAGAAGAGAGGAAACAGAAAAGAGGAAACACTAACCTTGTCTTCCAGTCTTCACTGGATTTGGATCGGTTCTTTCGAGCCACTCTTTGTTTCTCCTCCAGTCTCTTCTTCTCAGCACTGGCTGAATCTGAGAGGAAACAGTGTGCAGGTTTTGACTCATCCTTAATCAATACAGAGCGTACAGACAGTCCTCTCAACCTAAACTCAGTCAGAAGTTCCCTAACTAAAGATAAATACATCTGTTAAAACACCTGCAAGTTTGTTTCTGCGTCATTAAATCAAGATAATCTCTAATTAACAGTGATGGTGGAATTAACCTGACATCTGCATAGTTTAGCGCCCCTATAAACTACATAAAAAAAATTATTACAACAAAAATGGTTGAAGCTTGATACAGTACAATATTTCCTGACAGGTTTAAGGAGGTTGTTTTTTATTGTTTTATTTGGATCCTCATTAGCTATAGCAGTTATTCCTCCTGTGGTCCAACTGACATAGCATAAATAACTAATATAAATCATGCATCATAATTAAATTACACATAACAAATGTAACAAATCTATATAAATAACAAATAAACAAAAAAAAAAAAACTAAACAAAAAGAAAATAGAAAAAAAACTATGACAACCTAATTATTGTATACAAGATGTGGACAAAAAAATATAAAAAAAAACCCAAAACAGATAAAAAATAGATAAAACGTAGTAGGATATAAAATACCATTAGAAAATGTATTAAGGCTAATTACTTTATTTCCAACCTTTATGGTGTCATGCATAGCAGCAATACATAATAGAAGGTTAATATGACCACGCACAGTGGACAGCACAGTGGGTGATAATGATCGTGACTGGCAGTGTCTGGCTAGAACTGTCCACATGACAGACTGATAAGTGACTCAGAAATCTATCACATTTTCATTTAATACCTATGTCTCCGTTCTCCAGGGCGCGAATGTCGGGCCTCAGGCGGCAGTCTGTGGTCGGCAGACTCTCCTTCATGTCTTCCTCCAGCTCATTCAGCTGCATGGCAAACGTGGAGAAGGCGTAGTACTGCAGAAGAACAGAAATAAAAATGTAGATGTTTTAACACATCTTTAACATCTTTGACGTGACTCTAGAAAGCAAAAATCACTCCAGAAACCAGAAGTCTAGCCGGAGTTGCATCAGACCAACTCCAGTTTGAATCTTAGTGCGATTCTGGCCCAAATGCTTGGCTCATATCTAGGCAGAGTGCTGCATGTATCAACACCCCGGTTGCTAATTATAATACAGGAATCGACCCAAGCTACATGTGCCAACACCCCGGTTGCTTAATATAAATCAGGGATCAACCCAAACTAAATGCGCTAAGACCCCAATTGTTGAGTATAAAACAAGAATCGACCCAAGATAAATGTGCTAACTCCCCGATTGCTGAGTATATTACAGGAATTGACTTAAACTAAATGGGCTTACACCCTGGTTGTTGAGTATAAATCAGACAAATGTGTTAACAACCCAGTTGCTGAGTATATTTCAGGAATCGACACATGCCAAATGTGCTAAAACCCCGGTTGCTGAGCATAATACAGGAATCAACTGAAGCCAAATTTGCCAACAGCCCAGGTTGCTGAGTACAAAACAGGAATTGAGCCAAGCTAACCCTGGCTGCTAAATATAATACAGGAACAGACCCAAGCCAAACAGTCCAACACACCGGTTGCTGTGTATAATTCAGTAATCGACTCAAGACAATTGTGCTAAAACCCCGGTTGCTAAATATAATACAGGAATCGACCCAAACTAAATGTGCTAACACCCCGGTTTCTAAATATAAATCAGTAATCAACTTAAGACTAATGTGCTAGCACCCCGGTTGCTGAGTGTAATATAGAAATCGACCCAAGACAAATTTGCTAATACCCCGGTTGCTGAGTATAATACAGAAATCGACACAAGCCTAATGTGCTAGCACCCTGGTTCTTGAGTATGATTCCCAAACTAAATGTGCTAACAGCCTGGTGTCTAAGTATAAATCAGTAATCAACCTAAGACTAATGTGCTAGCACCCCGGTTGCTGAGTGTAATATAGGAATCGACCAGAGACAAATTTGCTAATACCCCGATTGCTGACTATAATACAGAAATAGACACAAGCTTAATGTGGTAACACACTGGTTTTTGAGTATAAATCAGGAATTGACCCAAGACAAATGTGCTAGCACCCCAGTTGCTGAGTATAAATCCGGGATCGACCCAAACTAAATGTGCTAACACCAAGATTGCTGAGTATAATACAGGAATCAACTCAAGACAAATATGCTTAAACCCCTGTTGCTGAGTATAATACAGCAATTGACCCAAGACAAATGTGCTAAATGCTCAGTTGCTAAATATAAATCAGGGATCGATCCAAACTAAATGTGCTAACACCCCAGTTGCTGAATATAATACAAGGAATCGACCCAAGCCACATGTGCCATAACCCCATTTGCCAAGTAAAATATGGCACTTTTGCCAACTCTCTGGTTTCTGAGTTTAAACCACATTTGGCCCAGTTCTGCATGTCCTTTTCCAGGTCTCAGCTGATTATTCATGCTATCTGAGAAATTATGTGACATACAATAGACAGTGGAGCACTTTAAAATGTTCTCCTTTTCTCCTCAGTAGTTCTTACCTGAGCTGAGTTATCGGGTCTGGGGGATATCCTCCAGACGAGTTCACTGCCTGGAATGACCTGAACGGTCTCGGCCTCTGGAGGAGGCATCTCCTCAGGCTCCTCATCCACACTGCTCTAAAGCGGAAACAACAAAATGCTTATATGGTTAAACCCTTAAATGGCACAGAGCTTCCAGCTGCAACAATGTTTTTAAGATCTAAAATAATTTTTTATTCAATTTAAGTTATGTTATATAATTCAATGAAATTAAGACACCTATAATATACATTACCAGTCAAAGGTTTGGACACATCTTCTCGTTCAATGTTTTTTTTTTTTCCAACATAGTAAATGAATACTTGGGCAATCCTGATGAGAGCCAGTTTCATCACAATGTTACATTAGAATATGAATTAGAACTTTACTCAAATAGGACTATTCTTTGTATACCAACTCTTCCTCTTCATGACGTTACAACTGATGCTCTCAAACACATTAAGAGGCAAGAAATTTAAGTTATTAACTCTTGACAAGTTCAGCACAGCTGTTAACTGAAAGCCTGAATTCCAGGTGACTCTACCTCATACAGCTGACTGGTGTGCAAAGCTGTTTTCTAAGCAAGAGGTGCTAGTTTAAAGAATCTAAAATATAAAACACATTCTGGTTTGTTTAACACTTTTTGTATACTAAATAATTCCATATGTTTGAATGACATATTAATCTACAATTCAGAAACTTTAACAATTATGGAAAAAAAAACACTGAATTTAAGGTGTGTCTAAACTTCTAACTGGTATTCTATGTGGCCTAAGGTTGTGTGGACTGATGGGCAAACAGAGAACTGAATTATTTTTAAATTCTTATTTTAAGGTTTGTAGGTGACTCTAAGGCCTCTCTGATTCAGTCTCCAACCCAGACAGGTTACATATCGGTCACCACATGCTCCCCAGCCTCATACCTGCTTACTGCTTTTCTTCTCCTCAGCAGGTTTCTTATCTGCTTTCTTGTGAAGGTCAAACGTAGCTGGATCCACGGTGTACAGGCACTCCGTCCACTTGCCGTAGATGGCACAGATCTTCTTCTTGCTGTACAAACATGACAGCATGTTGCGTCACACAGACCAAACCCAGAAATGCTAATTCACCTCAAACAGCTTCCCATTCAGTTTCACTGCCACACTGTAACTGTAAACGCAGCAGCTTTTAAAGACGTAATTCAGTCAGAGATGCTGACAGGGCTGGATCTGTCTACTGGGGAGCAGTTAGCATGATTTAGCTTTCAATCATGAAGAGCAGTTTTGATTGATTAAAGCTATAATGTCATTTATTGATTGATTGGCATGATGTAGTTACACTTATTTAGCGCCTTTCTAGAAACACAAGAACGTTTTACAATCAGGTTTCTTCTTCTTTGTTTTGTACACACAGCCATTTATACTCAGCACTCATCCACACACTGTTGAGAAGCGGCAGCCAATAGCACACAGCATACTCTCAACCAGAAACAACGTCCATCCTGGAAGAATGCATCGTGCCACGTTCTCATCCTGTCACTACTTCCGGCGCCGACGCGAGTGGCTGCCTGTTCCAGTAGCTCCGTCTCTTTGTGTGTTTTTCTGAGTTTTTTTACGTTTATTTATCGTCTCTGTGCTACTACACACGTCTAGTGTGCATCTTATTTATATCCTAAGGATATTTTTGGTGTAAATATGCGGGGCAGCGAGGAATACGTGTTTATTCCCGGGAAGAACTGCTAGCCCTCCGACCCGCGGGACGTGGGGGCATTGTCCACACAATACCGGATGATCTGAGAAGGAGGTACCGAGGTTGCAGGGCCGGCGCTATGCTAAAGGCTAAGCTAAAGGCTAAGAAGTCGGAGCAGCGCTGGAGGTACAAACCCTCAGTTCCGTCGGTGGTTATGGGGAATGTTAACTCACTGACCAACAAAACCGACGAGCTAGCCTGTCTGGTGAAGAATCAAAAGCTCTACAGGGAGTGTAGCATGCTGTGTTTCACCGAGACCTGGCTCACCCCCGACACGCCGGATGCTAACGTGCAGCTACCCGGCTTTTCTTCAGTGAGGGCGGATCGGGACCCGGTGCTTTGCGGGAAGCGGAAAGGTGGAGGAATCGCGCTGTTTATTAACAACAGATGGTGCAACCCTGGACATGTGTACGTGAAGGAGGTGATCTGCTGTCGGGATATTGAACTGTTAGCGGTGAGTCTCCGACCTTATTACATGCCGCGGGAGCTCTCTCACGCGATCCTTGTGTGTGTTTACATCCAGCCGAGAGCGGACGTGCAGGCGGCGTGTGACGTCATCCACTCCACCGTCGCAGCGCTGCAGACACAGCACCCTGACGCCTTCTATGTGATCACTGGTGACTTTAATCACGTAACGCTGGACTCTACCCTGCCTGCCTTTTTCCAGTTTGTGGACTGTCCCACCAGGAAAAACAGGACCATAGACTTGCTGTATGCTAATGTGAAGGATGCATACAGGGCTATTCCACTACCACCGCTGGGGAAATCAGATCACAATCTGGTGTTCCTGCAGCCTCAGTACAAACCACTGGTACTGAGGCAGCCCACTACCACACGCTCATTCAGAGTCTGGTCTCCTGAAGCAGAAGAAGCCCTAAGGGACTGCTATGACACCACTGACTGGAGCGTGCTGCTGCACCCACATGGTGAGGACATTGAGGGGGTGACTCACTGTGTTACGGACTACTTGAATTTCTGTATGGATGTTGCTGTTCCCACAAAGACTGTACGCTGCTTTCCAAACAACAAACCCTGGATTACCAGCTCCGTCAAGGACCTCCTCAACCAAAAGAAGAGGGCGTTCAAAGACGGAAACTTGGTAGAGCTGAAGCGCGTACAGGGGGAACTCAAGGTACGTCTTAAAGAGGCCAAGGAGTCTTACAGGAAGAAGGTGGAAAGAAAGCTGCAAGACAACAACATGAAGGAAGTCTGGGGTGCAATGAAAACCATCACTGGGTGCAAGAACAACAACGGCAACCCAGTAGATGGCGGTGTGGACAGAGCAAACCAGTTCAACAACTTTTACAACAGGTTTGACTGTCCTGCTCCTGCTGCCCCCTCCTCCTACCCTCCTGCAGCATCACCAACATCTTCTCCATCTCTACCATCATCACCACCATCTCCATCACCTTCAACTCCAACTCCACCATCTTCATCACCACCACCATTACCCTCCCCTCCATCTTCATCAACATAATCACCGTCATCATCATCATCACCACCACCACCACCACCCTCACCTCCTCCATCATAATCTTCATCACCATCAGCACAATCACCCTCACCTCCACCATCTTCATCAGCACCATCATCACCCTCACCTCCACCATCTTCATCATCACCACCATCAACACTATCAACTGGCAGACAAATCATCTCCTCCAGTCCACCAACCTTTACTGCTGACCAGGTCAGGAGACAGCTGAGGAGACTTCACCCCAGGAAGGCAGCTGGCCCGGACAGAGTGTGCCCCGGAATGCTCAAGGCTTGTGCTGTTCAACTGGGTGAGCCCCTCCAACATGTTTTTAACCTGAGTCTGCGTATAGGGAGAGTTCCTGCCACATGGAAGACAACCTGTCTCATTCCTGTTCCCAAGAAGGCACACCCGAAGGAGCTGAATGACTACAGGCCTGTTGCTTTGACATCTCATGTGATGAAGACCATGGAGCGACTGCTGCTGGACCAACTCAGACCTCAGGTCCACCATGCTGAGGACCCACTGCAGTTTGTGTACCGGGAAAAGGTGGGAGTGGAAGATGCCATCCTCTATCTCCTGCACAGAGCTCACTCTCATCTGGACAAGGGGGGAGGTGCTGTGAGGGTCATGTTCTTCGACTTCTCCAGTGCCTTCAACACCATCCAGCCCCTACTACTGAGAGACAAGCTGATGGAGATGGAGGTGGATATGCACCTGGTCACCTGGATCACTGACTACCTTACTGGGAGACCACAACATGTCAGGATCAGGGACTGCTCCTCTGATACAGTGATCAGCAGCACAGGAGCACCACAGGGGACTGTTCTCTCTCCAGTCCTGTTCACACTGTACACATCAGACTTCAAATACCACTCGGAGTCATGCCACATGCAGAAGTTCTCTGACGACACTGCAATTGTGGGGTGTGTGCGTAATGATGATGAGAGGGAGTACAGAAGCCTGGTTGAGGAATTTGTGATGTGGTGCAAGATGAACCATCTGCAGCTGAACATCTCCAAAACCAAGGAGATGTGCATAGACTTCAGGAGGTCCAGGCCCTCTGCTCAGCGGCCAATCTCCATCGAGGGGGTTGACGTGGAGGTGGTCAAATCCTACAAATACCTTGGTGTGCACCTGGACGACAGGCTGGACTGGTCAGTGAACACTGACTCCCTCTACAGGAAGGCTCAGAGCAGACTGTACTTCCTCAGAAGGCTCAGGGCTTTCAACATCTGCCAGAAACTCCTGCTGATGTTCTACCAGTCTGTGGTAGCCAGCGTCCTCTTTTACACTGTTGTGTGTTGGGGAGGCAGCATCAGCAAGAGGGATGCTGGACGACTGGACAGGCTGGTGAGGAAAGCTGGTTCTGTGCTGGGATTAGAGCTGGAGTCCTTAACACCACTGGCAGAGAGGAGAGCCCTCAGTAAGCTGCTGAACATCATGGACAATGTTCACCACCCTCTGCACAGCACCATCACCAGGCAGAGGAGCTCATTCAGCGGCAGACTGCTGTCCCAGTCCTGCTCCACAGACAGACTCCGAAAGTCTTTTGTTCCTCAGGCCATAAGACTGTTCAACTCCTCTCAGCACAGCAAACTAAAGACTCTGTGAAACTTTTTCATTCCGGCCACTCTGGCCACACCATGGACACACCCCCAGCTATGGACACACTCTCAGACTTGCTGATGCCTAGAACACTTTTTATAGTTCTACCATATTTTGCACTAGTAGTTCATTCACTAGTTAATTCATCTACTGTTTACGTATCTTTTGCACTGTTTACGTATCTTTTGCACTGCTTAATTTAATTTAAATTATTATATAACTGTGTATTTGCACTTTCTGTTTGGCTGACATCAGTTATCCTCACATTATGCACATCAACTGGTGTTCACTGTCTATTGTGTTCAACTGCACTACCTCCATTCTCCATCTCCATTACACACACACACACACACGAAGACTGTACATTTACACTGTATATTCTATTTCTTATTTGATTGTATTTATATGTATCTTTATATTTTATCTTTTTTAACTTTGTGTATTGTGTAACCTGCTGCTGGATGCCAAGAATTTCCCCCCGGGGATCAATAAAGTATCTATCTATCTATCTATCTGTCTGTCTGTCTGTCTGTCTGTCTGTCTGTTCCATATTCTTCCTGTTTGTTTTATCTGTCCCAGTTTCACAATTTCTTCTGATTAGAGCTTTAGCCCTTTCTGTATGTTTATCTGGTTTTTGTGTTATATTCTTGGTTTACTGTTCCTTTTCTTGTTTCATTACATAAATACTTGCATTTACGTTGTTCTTGGTCATTTTAGAATATTAGAATTTTAGAATAGGTGACACATTAGGGAGAACATGGAAACTCCACCCAGTTAGGGACTTGAACCCAAGACCCCAGTGCTGGAAGGGACTGCTAACATGCTAACCACTAAGTCACCATGCTGCACAAAATTTTGGGTGTCAATCATTTATCAGATATAGAAAATACAGATCTTGGGTGTAACTGTAGTCATAAAAAATGTCAAATGTCAGCTCCGCCCACTTGTAAAAATGAGTACTGTTACTACAAATAATGTTCTTTAGGGAACCAAAAATGGTTCTTCAATGGTATTGTTTAAAGAATCTTTTGAATCACCTTTATATAGTAAGGTCCTGGTCCTGTTCTAAAGTATATTACCAAAACATGTCTTAATCTATTGCTACTAGCTGGATTTATACTGGTCTTTATGTGTTTTTACACCTGTATAACATTTACACAGGGAGCCCTAAGAGGAAGTGGTCTTAGTCTGGTTCCAAACAGACCCTGGAGCTGTTTATTTGGGGTCAGACAGAAATCACAGTTACAGTGTGGCAGGGAAACCTACCTTGATCTGACCCAATTGACAGATGTACTCCGCAGATAAATGGCTCTGCAGGTGTAGTTTAAGATGGTATAATTACTTCTTCCTGTATTTACTTTCTCTCTCTGCCCAAGATAGATCTGACCAATCAGCAAAGAGAACGCTCTGACATGATTTGTTGTGATGCATTTTGGTGTGCTTAAAATTCTTCCAGCAAAATCTTTTTTTTTTTATTATTGAAGACTAAACTTGAGATATTAAAATGTAAAACGTTATTTACAATAACAAAAATCCAGAAAATATATCATCCAGACCCTACTTTTTTGCTTTTCTACACAGATAATTAAACAATAATTAAGATAGCATCTCTTCTGCATATTTATCACACAATGCATGTAAAGTTTCACCTTGAATTACCAAATGCTTTACTGTAAAGCAAAGTACAGAGAAAAATATTCAACATTCAGCCTCCATTCTAGACCGAACTCAAAACTTATGTATGAAAAAGTAATTACGCAATCTCAGGAACACTTTATTTGGACGCTACCTACACAGACACACCGTGACTCACGGATCAGCTCTGACTAACATATTTAGAAAGCAATATCTGGATTTTTATGTCAGTATTCACAAGATGGCACAGGAGGATTTATGATATAACAGACTGGGGCTCCTGAACTGAAGTCAAATACTTACACTTTTCCATTTTTAACACAAAAAAAAAAAACTTAGAGGTAGAGTGAGTCAGATACATGAAAAATGTTCTTCATCTGAGTAATATATCAAAAAATATATATTTTACAGCTTATTGTTGGGCAATGGTGGCTTAGCAGTTACAGCACCAGGTCATTAAAGTCATGAAGGTTGTGGGAGTGATACATGGGTTTGCCAGGCTGCCAATGTTGGGCCTGATTATTAGTGTAAACTAACAGCATATCAACATAACCTCAGTCATTTTTGCTGCCCTCAATATTGCCCATTGTGTCTGCTTAGCTAGAACCACCCATTAAAGTAAATGTTTACGATCATTATGATTCATTTACCGTATTTTTTGCACTATAAGGCGCACCTAAAATCCTTTAATTTTCCCAAAATGGACAGTGTGCCTTATAATCCAGTGCACCTTATGTATGAATTTTATCAGTGCGTAAAGGAGCAGTAAAGCCACTCTGCTTAAGTGCAGCGAGACTGAAGCAGTATTAGCATTAGCCACTAACCGCGCTAAGCGCTAGCTCTTTTTTATTTTACCGTTCATTGGTGAAAATTAGCGAACTGTAGCCTTTACTGTGTGCTGTGTTAAAGCAAGCTACGTAAGACGAACTGCCAGCTAACATCACCCGGCTAACAGAAACACTCAGGATTCCTCAGTGTAGCTCTATCAGGCAGTATTTACAAATCCTGCTAGCAGTTAGCTGCTAATGCTAATGCTGCTGCACTCAGCCTTAGTGAAAATCTAGAAAGCTAACCTTACAGTAAATAAACAGAAGCACTTTACTCACACAAATAAACATTTTTCAATAGAGAAATTTAGGTACCACTTTAAAATAAGACTACCTTTTTAAAGGGTTTATAAATGGTTTACAATTTGTTTATTAATGGTTAATAATTAGGTTGTAAATGCCTTAAAAATAATTAATCAGTTATAACACATACGTAGACATAACAATGACCTGTTATTTGCCCAATTGTAAACCCACAACTGTCTATATTGTTGCCCTTTCTACGTATGTGTTATAACTGATTATTAATGATTTTAAGGCATTTACAACCTAATTATTAACCATTAATAAACTAATTGTAAACCATTTAGAAACCCTTTATAAAGGTAGTCTTATTTTAAAGTGGTACCGAAATTTGTGTAGATTAACATCCAGTGCTCATTTGAATTTAAAAGAAAATGTTTTTTTTATTACAGTTTTGTTTACTTAGCTTAGCTTTACTTAATTTACCACCCCTGTTCCTTACTAGTGTTGCATAATGTGCCTTTTAATACTGTAGACCTTTATTAATAGTGCACCTTATAATCTGGTGTGCCTAATGGTGCAAAAAATACGGATATAGGGTATACAAGCATTATATTCCCATTCAAATGTCTCAGCATCCTTAACAATTAAAAGTCTTCCACGCTATGAAAAAGTGGAATTGCATTCTTACTTCATTATTATATCAGTGGCATAAAATGTTTGTATTAAAATGACAATAGTATCATTTAATCTTTTTAAAGATTGTTTCTAGAACAAAATATTGTCAAAATGTAGCTTAACGCTAGCTATGCATCAAAAATGTTGGCTATAACTTGATTTCAATAAAAAAATAAACAAAAATTGAACAGAAAACGAATATTGTTACCTTTTATCGAGTATATATCCCTCCACTTTGTGTAGCTCTTTGCCGAAAATGCCGCATGACTTGAACGTCAGAGCGCACCTTTCTCCAGTCCTGTTAAAAAAGAATGAAACGAGAAATTGCAGGCAGAATAACAACTTTCTTTTCCACACAGAGGAAGCAGACTTGTAGATGTTGTTGCGTAATGCTGATATCAGTGTTAGAAGAAAAGCTCCCGGGGCTGTACTCTGACAGGTTTATAAAAATGCGCTGTAAACAGCTGGGTGTGATTAATTAGGCAGAAGCTGCAGAAGAACAGGCTATTTTCTGACGTGTGCTGAAGGTAGCTGTAGAGTGAGGGTGTGAGGTGTGAAGGTATTTTATCTAATGGAGAATCAGTCGAGTCGTGAGTGGTGAGGTGCTGTAATCTTACTTGCCCTTACTTATGGTTAATCACCTCCACATTGCCGTACTGCTCGATCCACAGCTGACCCACTATGATGTTGTGGACGCAGCAGGTGGGGTTGGTCCAGGTGTAAGCTTCATTGTGTCTGCAGATAAAAATACTTAATGAGTCAATATACAGAGATTTTCTGGGAAACAACATTTCATTTTCCAGCAGGACTTGGCAGACTGCCCACACTGACAAAAGTATCAATTGATCTTACAGCTCTGGAAATAAATAAGAGACCAGTTATAAATGATGAGTTTCTTTGATTTTACCAAATTGAAAACCTCTGGAATATAATAATCAAGAGGAAGATGGATGATCACAAGCCATCAAACCAAGCTGCTGGATTTTTGAATTTTTGCACCAGGAGTGGCATAAAGTTATCCAAAATCAGTTTGTAAGACTGGTGGAGGAGAACATGCCAAGATGCATGAAAACTGTGATTAAAAACCAGGGTTATTACACCAAATATTGATTTCTGAACTGTTAAAACTTTATTAATATGTTTTTCTTTGCATTATTTGAGGTCTAAAAGCTCTGCATCTTTTTTGTTATTTCTGCAAATAAATGCTCTAAATGGCAATTTTTTTAATTTGAAATTTGGGAGAAATGTTGTCCGTAGTTTATAGAATAAAAGAACAATGTTAATTTAACTCAAACATAAACCTATAAATAGCAAAATCAGAAAAACTGATTCAGAAACTGAAGTGGTCTTTTACATTTTTCCAGAGCTGTATATAATATTCTAATTTTCTGAGATACAGATTTTTGGGTTTTTATTGGCTGTAAGCCATAATCATCTACAATAAAAGAAATAAACGCTTAAAATAGATCACTCTGTGTGTAATACATCTATATAATATATGAGTTTTTCATTTTAAATTGGCTGAAATAAAAGCACTTTTCAATGATATTCTGTTTTTTTGAGATGCACCTGTACATATAAAGGATTTCAGCAATAGCCCAGAATTCCTATATCGGAGCATCTCCAGCTGCATGTTCTCAGCTGCACTTCCCTTGGCAGGACTGAGTGTAATCCGAGTGCAGATAAAAGGCCAGCTGAACTCACTTGGGCAGTTCGAGGGTAATGATGCCACGTGGCTCCGCCTCCACACTCTTCCCCCAGAACTTGAGTTTAGGGTAAATGGAGCCGTGGAACAGGAAGTCGTCCTTCAGGCCTTCAGCGTGGAACGCACTGACGGGAGGGTGGTGGCTCACCTGCTCAGAAACCCACCTGAAGCCCAGGTCCTCCCTAACGACAGATACAGAGTGTAAGAGTGCACTGTAATGTCTACAGATTCAGCTTCAGTTCAGGGTTCAGTTCACTTTTAATACTTTTAAATAAAAATAAAATTAATTACAGTGCTAGTCAAAAGTTTGGGAACACTTTCTCATTCAATGTTTTTCTATTTTTTTTTTTATTGTAGATACAAAAAAAAAAAAACATATATAATATAACATAATCCCAACAATATTCTGTGATTAACTGCACTTGTTCTTCTTAAGATGCAATTTAATATAGTGGATATTTAAATATAAATAAAAGTATGAATGTAAGAAATGTATTTTTTTTTATTTAATTATATTTGTATGAGTGGTGTTCATTAAAATACTAGTATATACTTGTATGTTTGAGGGGAGTTAAAACCAACTTGGGGTGCTGGAATAAAGAATACATGATAAATTAAATAGAGGAAACTTTTTTTTTTTACTTTATTGTGAACATTTCACCTTTTTTGTAAGGATTTCTGAATTAGAACTTAATTTGAGAATAAAATAATGTTTTCACACCTGTAGTTGGTTTCTATGGTCTAGATCTATCTGGGTCTATGATGAGTTTATTTATTTGGAGCTTTTTCCCTCTGTTTGGTTTAGTTTCACACAGGCATAAACTTAAAAGCACCAAAATGTGCACCAGTAAATCACGCAAGCACATTGTCTCCTCTGATTGGCCAGATCTGTCTGGCATGGGAGACAGAAACATGGGCCAAGTAAAAAATTTAAACTAGTTTTTACATATTGCAGAAAGCTACAATTTTGTTTTTGGAATAACTGGGTCATTTTGATGCCAAATGGTAAGGATCAATATTTTTCAAATTAACAAATATCAAGACAATTTTTTTTTTTTTTTGCCAAAGTTTTTTTTTTTACTATATTCCAAAGAGCTAGGAGAAATAAAAAAATGCACACAAAGCAAAATCCTGTTCTCAGGATGTTAATTTCCAATAGGAAATGCCATTAGTCTCTGCTACAGTTGTTTGGTTTCTGAACGTGTCTGGAATCCAGTGATGACCCATGAATAGCTTATAACTAGAGACCTAACAATATAAGGTGCCCAAACTTTACATTGGCCACATTGGTACATTGATATATATTCTTTATTTAGTGCTCATTAGGATAGGCTAAAATACTGTATTTATATTTGATTACCTGTGTTCACTGGTTTCTCAACAAAAGGTGCATAAAATTATGGCTATGAGGATGCAAAGTTCCCCAACAGCAATGCAATTAGAGCATGGGTTATGAAAATTCCATGTTATCATAAATACAATACACAGTTTTTTTCCATGTTCATTGATAAACATGCTCCCATTATTAAAATGATAGATGACAGACAGTGTGCATCACTGACAGTTTACACTACCAGGTCAGTGTCTGTACAGCACGTCTGGGATGAGTTCCCAGAGGCAGCGTGAGAACGTCACGTGACCAGCACTGACCTGATCAGCTCGTAGGTTTCACCCAGCAGAGGATTGAAGGGCTTGCCAGTTCTCTCCCACTGGGAAGCAACAGCAGACACGGCGAACGCGGCCACACACTGTAAACACACACACACACACACACACACAAACCTGCATTAACTGGAGCACCATTACAATTACCTGACACTGCCTGCTTCAGAAAGACACCTGTGAATATTTTCTAAGTCCTTGTCATTGTTACACAGCGATGAGCAGTTTCCTGCTAGACACACACACAATAAATCTCCAAATATTTGTGGAAACTAGAGGTGGGCGATATGACCCTTACATAATATCACGATATTTCATGGTATGTTTGCGATATTGATAAATCATTCAAAAATACACTACTGCAACAAAATTAATTAAATTTTGTTATTGCATACAGTATGATATGGCACACCCCTAAATGAGATATTAAAAAATACAAAAATTTGATCAGATTTGTTTTAGAAGTCAATGATCCAGAATGTCATGATGCTAATAATAAAGCACTCCAAATCTCTCCATATATCCAGAATTAACATAAAATAGTAGATATATAATGGGAAATGAGAACAGTGTGATTTTTTTCTTTTGCTAAAAACAATAAAAAAGTAGTACCCTGATGTGATAAATAGGGGTGGCGGATATGGTACCATATTTCAGGATATAATATCGTTCACCATATTAAAAGAATGTATGTATATTTTTGCGTACGATACGATATGGCACACCCCTAGTGGAAACCCTTCAAATTAACGCATTACTCAATTACTTTACAGCTTTTTGTGCTTGCTAAGACCCAAAACCTGGTATATGTAGCCCAAATTCCATCTATTGCAGTCAATCTATTACAGTTTTTTCCAGTTGCTGACACACTAAAATGACATGTGTCGCACAATTATTGAAACTGACACACAGAAGAAGTTATAATCTTCTTTTTTTGCTTTACACACATTTTGCAATTCAAAACAGCACTTTTTAAAAGCTCTGAACATGATTCTCTGCAGAACACACAAGAATCTGACATAAAATCAAAGATTTCAATATGAAAACACAGCCATTCAAAATGACATGAAATGAGCTAACTGGCCAATATACAGCTCTAGGAAAAAAAAATAAGAGACCACTTAAAAATGATGAGTTTTTTTTATTTTACCGAATTGAAAACCTCTGGAATAAAATCAAGAGGAAGAAGGATGATCACAAGCCATCAAACCAAACTGAACTGCTTAAAATTTTGCACCAGGAGTGGCATGAAATTATCCAAAAGCAGTGTGTAAGACTAGTGGAGGAGAACATGCCAAGATACATAAAAAACAGGGTTATTCCACCAACTATTGATTTCTGAACTCTTCTGAAATCTTTATGAATATGAACTTGGTTTATTTGCATTATTTGAGGTCTGAAAGTTCTGCATCTTTTATTGTTATTTCAGCCATTTCTCATTTTCTGCAAATAAATGCTCTAAATGACAATATTTTTATTTGGAACTAGTTTATAGAATAAAACAACAATGTTCATTTTACTCAAACATAAACCTATAAATAGCAAAATCAGTGAAACGGATTCAGAAACTGAAGTGGTCTTTTATTTTTTTTCCAAAGCTGAATAGAGAGCTAAATATCTGTAGCTGTTATGGCAGAGTGGCGCCCTGAACAATCAATCATTTTTTCAGCGTGTAGATTTTTGGTTAAAAACCATAAAAAATTATGTTTTTTGAAAGCAAAAATATCATTCTAGCAAGAGGTTACAGAGCTTTGAGTAAAAAAAAAATCCTGAGATGTGAGACATTCAGCATGTTGTGTATGTGATTTGGGCAGCTGCGTGTTAAGTTTGGACAAAAAAAAAAAAAGACAATTCCAGATATAGGGTCTTAAGCAAATTCAAAAAACTGTAAGCTGGACATAGACGTGTGAATGCAAACACACAGCTTTTCTTTTCTCCAGTAGTAGGATAAACATGAACCTGTTAGCACTGTGCCTTACAGAACATCTCCCCAGAATTGAGCTGTGGAGCAGTGGAACTGTGGAGCTCCATCCAATACTTTTTGATATGAGCTGAACACCCTGACCTCACTTAATGCAATCAAATCCTCACAGCAATGCCCCAAAAAACGAGTAGAAAGTCAAGTTTACTCCAGCAAAAGCAGTAAACAGTCCTTTCTAATACCTTGGATTTCAGATGAAACAATAAATGAGCAGGTGTCCCAATACTTCTGTCCACAAAGTGTAAGATACGTCCAGATCAATGGATGAGTCAGAAATGTGCCTTACATAAGCATCATTGTGTGTGTCTCATGAAACATTTAAACATTTAAACACTAGTATGCTGTTACATCACACATCCCTTTGTATTTGTTCAGGTCAGGGGTGTCCAGCCTTATTTCTGGACATCAACCACTCAGCTCGATACAGAGCCTTCCGTAATCTAAGAAACCTGCTACAGATACTTAGGCTTTTCAGAACTGTCAAGAGTTTCTAGTCTGTTAAACGATAGGAATATAACTAGACTACAGACCTTTTGGGAGGAATCAGTTATTGTCCGCATTTTAAAGGAGAACTCTGGTGTAAAATGGACTTTTGTTGTAGTAAAACATGATAAAAAGTTCTTACCTTTGATGAATAGCACACCTCCGTTCTCCCACAGCATTCAGAGATCCAGAATTTTTTTTAACAGTTTGTCAAAACACCCTTCAGACTGGGTGACACAGGGCATAATTTCCCCTGATAAATAACTTTTTCCACTGTTATCCAGCTCAAAATAGCTCCACACCTCCTTTCTAGAATCTGTAGAGCCCTGACATTTAAAACGAGGCATTAATAACTAATGTATATAAGTATTTAAATGCATAGCCTGCCTTCTGGCATGGCTGCTATGCTATGCGGAGTCTGTGTATATATATGTCTCAGTACAGTAATGGCGGAGCTCGGAGCTGAAGCTAGCGTTATAGGATGTAAACAGTTTTGTTTAATAAGCTACTTGTGCACTTTTTAAGTTATTTATGCCTCGTTTTAAATGTCAGGGCTCTCCAGATTCTGGTAAGGAGGTGTGGAGCTACTTTGAGCTGGATAACGGTGGAAAAAGTGATTTATCGGGGTAAATTATGCTCCATGTCAGCCAGTCTGAAGGGTGTTTGGACAAACTGTTAAAATTTCTGGATCTCAGAACGCTGTGGGAGAACGGAGGTGTGCTATTCATCAAATGCAAGTACTTTTGAATCATGTTTTACTACACTCAAAGTCCATTTTACACTGGAGTTCTTTTTTATGTTATTTTAACCCAAAAGTAAGCCCATAGTAACGTGTGTCTCACAGGCCCTTAGAAGATTTATAAAGTTTCTTACAGCATTCTGTCCATCATTTTTACTCATTTAGTTCCTATGTGACATATACAGAACATCCTTAGAGCATCACTACAGTACAGTGTGTGAATCTGTGTTTGTTCATCTTGATTTTATTTAGAGAAAGTAGGACTTCTGGACTAGTCCTCGAGATAAAGGTAGCTCCTTGTAAAAGTGTATTTTAGCTTTAACAAATCTGTTTAACAATTAAAAGCATTAAAACATTTAATTAAAGCATTTAACAATTGCTTTGTTTAATTTTTCAATTTAAAAATGCTTTAATTAAATGTTTTTGGTTCCATTATACTAGTTCTAGAAAATATGTATGCCACTCGGAGCCCCAAGTCACGTTCTGTACAGTACAGTTCTATGCTACAGAGAGTTAACAAATATGTTTGTGTGCAAACATATTTGCAATGGGTGCAGCATAATATTTGACCATATACTGTACAGTGTATATATACATATAATAATCAAAGGCAAAAATATCTACCTGAGAAAAAAATGCTTATTAGATAACAACATACAGTATATATATAGAAAATGTCAGTATACACTATATTCTCTATATCTATCTATATATATATATATATATATATATATATATATATATATATATATATATATATATATATATATATATATAAGAAAGAATATCCCATTTCTGAATGGGTTGGGTGTATGTGACATTCACTTCCACACACTGGCCACTCTATTAGAAGCCTCAGTTGTGCTGTAGCTCATCTGCCAACACAGATTATGTTAGCTGTTCTCTAGCCTTTCATCAGTGGTCAATTTCTAACCACAGAGCCGCTCTTGGCTGGGTATTTTTGGATAGTGGATCAAAAATGTTTCATAAGCCTGGTATGAGCCTTATAAAACCCATGAAACACACGCAACCACACACACACCAACCCAAACACTACCATGTTGGTTTCACTGCTGAGCTGAGCATGGACCAGCATCCCAATATTCAGTTTCTGACCACAGAGCTGCTCTCAGCTTGATATTGTTTTGAATGGGGGACCAAAATGGTGTGAAAGGTGTGTAAAAGCCCCAGCAATAATGCAATAATGTGCCTGACACACTCGTACCAGCACCACACACACACTACCATAAAGACAAGAAGCCCTATCTTAAACTCTGTGCAAGGTGCATCACAATGCTCATTGCTATCTTACACCCCATCAACAGTCTATTTTCACTCCTTGCCTCCCAGACCGTTAAAATAGTATCAGAGTTTAGGAATAAATCTACACTGAGGGGTGTGGTGGTCTGATGTGGGAGTAAGGTGTGTTCAAGTAAATTTCTGGCGTGTTTCTATTTTGGCGGCTGAAAAAACAGGAGCTCCACTGACTGATTAAAACCCTGACAATAGTCAATCACCAGAGTCCATTTCTATAGGTGCCCACAGCACACGTACAACGCCGCTCATTAAACACACACAAACACACACACACATGGACGCACTACAGAGCACAAACTTGACTTTTACCTCAATAGTAAACAGAATAAAGAATAAAATAAAATAACATTACTGTTACCTTAAATGAGCTGCTGCACAGTTCACCATGACGACTGGCGCACTGATTTATTGCTGGTTTATTTCGTATTACGCCCAAAACAGACCTATGATTAATTAAGAGAACTAGCACATTCCTTTTGTGCGTTTCGAGCCGCACAAGGCATACTTTTTGCACCCTTGCGATACCAAAGACACCGACGCGCAATATAACCAGCTGCACAATCCACAAACGAACAATGTGCTATAGATTGCTTAAATAGGGCTGAAGGTTTTGAGAAAGAACTGAGATCCCAATAATATCTCAACAGTGATGGGTCTGTGGTCATCAATGAATTATACATATTTGACATACTTAATGTACAGTATTTTATACTAAATCTACTATATTTACACATATTTAAATGTCCAGTTGAATAATGATGTTCAACTGCCATGATCTGTGAAAAATAAGCAAACAAATTACATTAACAACACAAAGTATATATTAATTACAATTCTATAATTATGGCCTATAGCCTGAATGTTTCTCTGCATATCAATTATACTTCTTTTACCCTGTTTTTCAAATGGTCAGGACCCCATAGTATAGACAACCACAGCGCAGCTATTATTTGGATAGCGGATTATTGTCACTCATTAGCATGGTGGTGGTGTATGAGGTGTTAAAGTGTGTTGTGCTGGTACAGTGAGTGAGTAGATCAGATACAGCAGTGCTGCTGGAGTTTTTAAACACCTCAGTGTCACTGCTGGATCAACAACAGTCCACCAAAAGCATCTTGTGGGCACTGATGAAGGAAAATAAAATTACCAACACTGTAAACTGTGCAGCAACAGATTCAGATCTTCTGTCTCTGACTTTACTTTATCTACAAGGTGGAGTATATGAAATGAAGATAATGGTTATTGGTGTGAACAGTTACCTTCATCCTCTGGATGGAGTCTGTGGAGGTGTTGGCTTGGTGAATGAGGTACATGTGTTCCATATACTCAGTCAGTCGTTGCAGGAAACTCAGAGGTTCATTAAAGAGGACTGGCATGGCAATTTTAGACAGTTCCTGGAAGAAAAAAACATCTACAATTATTTGGGGTGCAGACATACGAACACATATTTAAATTTGCCTGATTACACTGTGTACATTACAGTGCACCTTACAATCCAATGTGCCTTATGTATGAATTCTATGAGTCAGTTTGTAAGGAGCAATAAAGCCACCCTGCTGAAGTACAGCATTATAAGGGTGAGTTTTTAGTGAAGTTTCTCCAGCACTAAGGCTGGGTGCAGCAGCATTAGCATTAGCCGCTAACCACAGCGATAGTTCTTTCACCGTTCAGAGGCGAGTATATTGGTGGATGTGAAAAAAAGCTATGTGGGATGAACCGCTAGCTGATAGCGTCCTGGGTTACCGAAACATTCAGGGTTAATCAGTCTGCATCCCGCAAGCGCTATGGTTAGCGGCTAATTCTACAGAAACTTCACTGAAAACTCACCCTTAGATAAAATATTGGAAAACTTAGCTTACTGTAAATAAACGGATACGCTTTACTCACCCAAATAAACAGTTTTCAGGAAAGAAATCATTTGACTTTAAAATAAAATGTTTTTTTTTAAGAATTACAGTTTTGTTTACTTAGGTGCCTCCCCGTGCTTCCCCCATTAGAAGGGAAACACGGCGAGACCATTGCTCACTTTGGTGTAGGCATCCTTACTAGCGTTGCTTAATGCACCCTATAATCCAGTGCACCTTATGTATGAGAATAGAACAGAAAATAGACGTTCACTGATAGTGCCTTTATTATACAGTGCGCCTTATAGTCTGAAAAATATGGTAATCATGGCTTTTTGTTTATGTAATAATCAACCATTAACCTGATTCTCTCTCTGATGTTACAGAACTGCCAGTTAATGCTCTCCTCCAAGAGTGTTGAGGCAACCAGTTTAAATCAGTTCATGCTGCTGGCTGAATTTTACCATTTCATCATAGCATGGTCTGATGCTGGGAATTCTGTTAAATTATTATAATTGGGAAAATGTTGCTGAATCCTGGAAGTACTGAGATCAGATAAAAAAAGCTGCTGCAGTACCGATTTGTGTTGGTAATTAACAGGCAGCCAGTCGTCCATATCGGACTCGCACCAGACTTGTTTAAAGACACTAATTACACGACGGTATGGCAATGGCACCCAATTACCAAACAGTTACGCTGACAACTGCAGTCTAACCGTGTCTAATACGCCTTACAGCAGATGGGAACCATCTGTTAGGCCTTTAGTGATCAATACGCTATTTGTGTCCAATACAGGTCACTAATTTATCTCTGTAAATCTCATTCTAATGGATAAATGGCCCTTTTTCGAGCAGTCAGCAAACAGTAAAGAGAACAGTGCTGATTAAATGATTAATACTTTATGCTTTAATGTAATTTGTGCATTTTGTTGAAAACTGTGTTTTTATATCGTTTAATTTGTTTACTTATTTACATAATTTAATGCTAAGATATCCAGGGCATATAGAAAATACAATCATCTAATATCAATTAAAACACCACATATATTAAAATGCAATAGATAGATCCATCTAGTCATCTACACTGTGAAGCCAAACAGTAACGTATTGTCATGTTTTTCTATTTTTATTTTACCTGAGTACAGTATATATTTATTATTACATCATAGTTTATAGTCTGACTTCATGAACAATTAAGGAGAGTTTTCGGTACCACTTTAAAATAAGGCTTCTTAATAAAGTGTTTATGAATAGTTTACAAATGAGTTTATTTATGGTTATTAATTAGGTTATAAACCAAGCAGATACAGCCTATAAATAGGAAGGGCAACAGTGGCCTGCTGTGTAACAAATAGTGATTCCACATATGTTTATACAGTTAAACCTCCGATCTTTCCAGATCTTACTTTCTCTTATCCATCAATCACCATTAACATAATGTCTTTTAATAACTTTATTCATTTAACTATAATAACATATTAAATGACTATTTTACTAGATATGTTAAGTAATAAGTTATATTATGACTTAATTTATAACCATTTCATAAGCTCCTTTTATAAACAATTTATTCATAAACGCTCTATAAATGAGCCTTATTTTAAAGTAGTACTAAGTTTTTCAGTAAAATGAGTTCAGTCTGTTTCCAGTGGAGCACTCAAAAGTAAAAACTGTACATAAGTTGGATTGAATCATTTCCATGAACAAGTTCCTTTCAACTTAGTCAGCTGTGCAGATAGATAGATAGATAGATAGATAGATAGATAGATAGATAGATAGATAGATAGATAGATAGATAGATAGATAGATAGATAGATAGACAGACAGACAGACAGACAGACAGATAAATAGATAGATAGATAGTTTCCGATTGGCTCCTGGCACCATCTATTTGCATATTGGGCATGTCCTCCTCTCACTGACACTCAGTTTTGTATGTTGTCACTTCCCCTGGGCTATGTTCTCTTAGATTTTCATGTTTATGGTTCAATTAAGTGTGGCTTCAGTGTTGAGGGCTATTAGAGCAAGCAACCATTTTCTATGTTGGCTGTGTGCCACCAAGGAATTTTACTGACAGTGTGTGGAAGAAGTTAAGTAGTAACTCATTAATTAATGAGTGAAAGAATAACACTTGGTGAACACTGTAGCATTTATTTAAGTACATTCAACTTAATTTGACTGATTTAATTCAATTTCACTAAAATAAATGAAGTATGTAGAACCTAATACACTGCCTGACCAAAAAATAAAAGTCAAAGTAAATGATCTAGGTTTTTTGCAATTGGTCTGCAGGTTTAGGTTCAGCAACAGTATGTGCTGAAAGAATGAGGTCAGCTGACTACCTGAATATACTGAATATAGACCTGGTTATTCCATCAATGGATTTTTTCTTCCCTGATGGCACGGGCATATTCCAAGATAACAATATCAGGATTCATGGTGCTGGAATTGTGAAAGAGTTCAGGGTTCAGGGAGCATGAGATCATCATTTTCACACATGGATTGAGAGAGAGTTCACCACAGAGTCCAGACCTTAACCTCATTGAGAATCTTTGGGATGTGCTGGATGGAGAAGAGCTGCTTTGTACAGTGGTCAGACTCTACCATCATCAATGCTGCTGCAAGATCTTGGTGAAAAACGAATGCAACACTGGAATAAAATAAATCTTTCTCTTATTCTGTATATACAGTTCTTGGAACCCCGATTGTGATACAGTGTGGAAGGTACTGTATGTACGGTGGGTAGAGTGTGGGTACCTGTAGCTCCAGAAGAGCGAGGGAGTGGAGGGAACCGACTGATTGCTAATCAGAAATAAAGAAAGCCCTTTATATTCTGAATGTAAGATGCTTTACATCAGACTGACCGAAAAAAAGGATCTGAACAGACCCTTCAGCATTTCATTCACTTTCACTCAGCCTGTATTGTCAGGGGGTGAAGCTGGGGGTAGGGGGGTAGGGGGGTACAGCAGGCACTGTGCTGTCACCTTCATATGAGTCTGGATGTTAAAGCCTGGCTTTAGTCATGCTGGATCACGGCTGCCTCTTCCAGCCGGGTTTATGACGGGAGATTACACTGCTCACACACACACACCCAGATATAGAAAAGGATTAGGCAGGTGTCGTTATCTTCCGCAGGCTGCTCCACAATACTAATGAGTGCTTTGGGGAATATTTGCCTTTCAGTGTTTGTGTTTCAGACGTGCCGAGAGATGCTCAGCGTCTGATATAGTGAGTGCTCTCTCAATGCAACAGCAAGTTCAATGTGAATTTTACTTGGTAAGAAATGGTGAAACAGTCTGATATAAATAGAAATGGTGCTTTTCATGAATTTCCTAGAATCTCAGAATGAATCAGATATTTACATTTCTCACAATGTGCGTAAAATTTAGACGTGGACAAAAAAAATTATGGTTCTTACCATGCCGATGCACTTTTTGAGGATGCTCCAGATGCTGACATCATTTCTTGAGAACATGGGAGCAGGAAGACATGATCTAATGCCAGGATGAAAAACACACAAGCAAGATTTCTACAGTTAATACAGTAAAATAAAGATAAATTACTCATAGACTTTACTCACATTATTTGTTAAAGGAGAACTCCTGTGTGAAATTGACTTTGGGTGTAGGAAAAAAAACAATGTACTGTATACCCGGATAAGTTGAATTTTATTTTAAATAATTTGAGGAAACCGGTTGCCTTAAAAAAGGTAAGTAATGGGTAATGAAAACTTAAGTTAGCATAACTTAGAACATCAAGTTATTATAACTAAAGGGAAGTTGATTTAACTTTTTTATTTTTGTTATACTGTAAGACCAGATAAGTTAAGTTTACTTAACTTTTTTTAAAGCAGTCGGTTTGTTCATTTTTTTTTAAGTGATGGGGAATGAAAACTTGAGTTAGCATAAATTAAAACATCAAGTTATTACAACTAAAGGGAAACTTGATTTATTTCTAAGGTAGCCCAGGGGGAATCACTACAAACTGATGGTGAGTGCTAGTCAGAAACTGTTGGACACACCCAGTATGCAAATAGATTGTGAAAGAAGCCAATGGAAAAGAAGCTGCCAATGGCAAAACAGACTAAACTCAGTTATTATAAAAGATCTCAGTTTGAATAGTACAGTATATGTGCCCACAAATGTTCAACTAACTCAAAACAGTCTAGAATGGGTTTTGACAGTACGGGTGGGCGATATGGCTCTAAAATAATATCACGATATTTCAGGGTATTTTTACGATAATGATATACTTGGCGATATAGCAAAACTAAAAAAATTAATTCATTTCAGGAATATAGTATAACAGAATAATCATAATGTGGCAAAATAAATATTATAGCATAAAATAATATAATGCAGCAAATAATATTGCAGAATATTTAGTGCATGCATATAAACTGCAAACTAAAACAATTATACAATAAATACACCTAAAGCTTCACAGTAATTAATAGACTACTTTTAAGACAGAACAGCCCTGTTATCACGATATGATTTTTAATATCATGATATTTCTGTGTCACGATATATTGTATACGATATAATATTGCCCACCCCTATTTGACAGGTCATATTTTACCTCTGCAGATAAATATTTTTTTATACCGTTATCCAGGCTCCAGTAGCTCCACACCTCATTGGCCTTAAGAACTTTAAAAGTGCACAAGAAGTTTATTAAAAAACACTGTTTACAACATGTAGTGTGACCTACATCTCCAGCCGCCCTATCTTAAATGATCAGTACAGTGACGAGTATGTAGAGAGATGTAGCTCAGAGATGTAGCTAATGCTAAGGGTTGTTTTTAATAAGCTTCTTGTGCTTCTTGTGCACAAGTTCTTAATGCTTCGTCTTAAATGTCAGGGCACTCCAGATTTTTGTGTGGAGCTATTTTAAGCCTGGATAACAAAATATGCCCCATTAAAAGAAACTGCACAAACTTTCTTGAGCTCTGAAAGCTGCAGGAGAATGGAGGTCTGAGGTTAGTACTCTTTATCATGTTTTACTACACAAAAAATCGGAGTTCTCCTTTAAGCAATGGTTATCTTATAGTTAAAGAACCTGAACCTAAGCCAAAATGTCAACAAGTCCTCTAATGAAACAGGAATTAAACAGAGGATCAACAGTAGTACTTTTAGATCATAAGATGTTTTAAGACATTTCAACACATTTACAGGGGTTGGACAATGAAACTTAAACACCTGGTTATAGAGCACAATAATTGATTGTCCTGACGGACAGTTCTGGTGGAAACAGGAGAGTTGAGGTGCACATTGAATTCTGCGTGATTTGATCAGCCGTGGTTTTATGTTTTTTGGATACAATCCGGGTTAGCACCCGAACATCCCTTTCAGACAGCTTCCTCTTACAGCATCCACAGTTAATCCTGTTGGATGTGGTTGGTCCTTCTTGGTGGTATGCTGACATTACCCTGGAGACCGTGGCTCTTGATACATCACAAAGACTTGCTGTCTTGGTCACAGATGCTCCAGCAAGACGTGCACCAACAACTTGTCCTCTTTTGAACTCATTATGGGTATGTCACCCATAATGTTGTGTGCATTGCAGTATTTTGAGCAAAACTGTGCTCTTACTCAGCTAATTGAACCTTCACACTCTGCTCTTACTGGTGCAATAATGTGCAATTAATGAAGATTGGCCACCAGGCTGCTCCAATTTAGCCATGAAACCTCCCACACTAAAATGACAGGTGTTTCAGTTTCATTCTCCAACCCCTGTGTGTTCACTATATGGACAAAAATATTGGGTCACCTGCTCAGCCAGCCCCGCCTTTTATTAAATGATTTAATTCATCTGATTATAAATTATCAGAGGAGACACATTTAAAATGACAGATTTGAATGCATCTCAAGAAAGATCCAACAACTAAACTAGGGCTGGCATTTTTGACATTTTTGCAGATATTACAAAACATTACAAAACAAAGCATTATTTATGAATTTAGAAATATACTACAGCAACAAAATACATCTTATCAAATATATTAGAAATATGTATATTATTTATTTACTTATCATAAATGTAAAATTTTCATGAATTCAGTAGAAGCAAAAAAACTCTACAACTATCAACAGTAACTTACCAAGACCAATATTTTGTATAAAATAAAAATATATAGAAGAAAACATAATTTAGTGAATATTTAGTGAACGTAAACTGTAAAGTAAAAATTTAAACAAATACATAATTAGCAAACTAGAATAAATAAACCAAAATATATTGCTTTCAAGAACATTTTGCTATCACAATATGTTTATTTTTTTAAAATGTGTCAGATTTTTGGTGATATTATTGCATATGATATGATATGGCACAACCCAAAACCAAAATCTCCTTCAAGTCCAACCAAAACACCAGTAATAACTGCTGCACAACTATATTCAGGAGACAGTGCTAATAGTAGTCACATGAAGTGACCAGGAGTAAACAGCTGTCATAAGAGTTCACATTTACTGTACTTACAGCATAATAAGAAGGTGACTTCATTCATTCACTCATTCGTTCACACATTCACAGCATGTATCAGCCAATAAAAGCCACAGGCCACAGCTCTGGTCCTGGATATTTTAATGTATTTCCTGAAGCACGTCTGGGAGGCTGAGAATGAGCCAATTAAGCCCATGTTCCTCAGACCTGTGTTCCTCAGACCTGTGTTCCTCAGACCTGTGTGGGCTCAGAGCAAACCCAGAGATGGACAGCAAGAAGGCCATTATCAGCAGCAGCAGATCTTGTGCTTTGGAAACAGTTACCTGACACCCGGGCTAACGATCCGATCAGCTTGCATCTGCTGCCATGTTGCCCTCATACAATAAGCATGAGGGGAGACCAGGACAGCGTGCAGGTATGTGTTCTGTGTCTGTGGTGAAGATGCTGGGTCATGTGGTGCAGATTACACTGCTTATATCCTCAGCAGAACTGGATCAACCCCACGTACGCCCGACTCCACAATCTGTTCTCTAACTTTCATGCCAATGCCAAGTGCTTTCTGCCCAGTGAGTAATATTTACAGCCACGGAAGAGGAAGATGCCAACTGCAATTAAAGCTCAACAATCACTAAGGCAAAACAATAAAACAGCAATCCAATTAAAATGATATTTGAAGTCCAGATATTTGAAGTATTAACCAGCATAATATAGTATTTTCTGTAGAAGTCTAGCATTTTAGCACACCATCCTTCTAGAAAACAGTTAAATGCAATATATTAAAAAGTAGAAGCACTGTAAAATAGCAGTTATATGCTGGCATGTACTTTATAATTGTCATAAATGCACAGCTATTCTGCTGTCACAGGCTACAGTTCAATATAAAGTAAAACAATGTAAAAGAATTATAGTAGATGCACTGTAAAATAAGTGTAAAATACTGGTGTGTCTTTGCTGACAGCATTTTAATGTTAATGTACAGTGAAATATATATTTTTTAACAGTGTGTGTTCTCTGAAATGATGCTCCATCCAATACTTTTGGTAATCAAATCATTACAGCAATGCTCCAAAATATTGTAGACATCCTAGATTTCCCTAGATAGAAGATACAGCTATTCCAACAAAAACAGAATATATGCTTTTTAATACCTTTGATTTTTTGCAGAAACAATGACTAAGCAGAAGCTTAGTCACACACAGTGAATGCATGCTGCAATCAAAGATAAAGGTGGAACCAACCAAATATTAGAGTGAGTGTTGGGGAGAGTTTGAGCAACAGAGATGATAAAAAGTAAAACTTTGTTAACTTCGCTTGGCTATTGTTTTTTTTTTTTTTTTTTACATTTTCCCACAATTTCAGTACACTGTGAATAGTTGACTGCATTAAAGTCAACATCAATGTAATGAATATATGTGTTTGATTGAATGTTTGATTGAATGATTGATTGATTATATGAAAAGCACTAAAAATAAACTACTGCCAATAAGGTCTTGGCAGAACAATTGTACAGATTTAAGTAATAAACAGATGGGTGATGCATGTAAAAAAATATTTATAATTTATTTACTTTTTTTTGTACTTTAAATACAATTTTTATAACCATGCATTTTAGGCATTACGTTAGTGTTAGCTACCATTAGTCACATTTAATTTACTGGCTAATTTGATGGAATAGCCTGTTTGCTGCTAATAAGGCATTCAAATTTGAACTGTTTTATTGTGAATAATCACAGAGTACTGTTGGGAACATCAATGCCATAAATTTATATACAGCTCTGGAAGAAAAAAAACAAGAGACCACTTCAGTTCCTGAATCAGTTTCTCTGATTTTGCTATTTATATGTATATGTTTAAGTAAAATTAACATTGTGGTTTTATTCTATAATCTACAGACAACATTTCTCCCAAATTCCTAAAAAAAAAAATTGTCATTTAGAGCATTTATTTGCAGAAAATGAGAAATGGCTGAAATAACAAACAAGATGCAGAGCTTTCAGGCCTGTTCATAACAAGTTTATATTCATAAAGTTTTAAGAGTTCAGAAATCAATATTTGGTGGAATAATCCTGGTTTTTAATCACAGTTTTCATGCATTTTGGCATGTCCTCCTCCACTAGTCTTACACACTGCTTTTGGATAACTTTATGCCTTTATTCCTGGTGCAAAAATTCGAGCAGTTCAGCTTGGTTTGATGGCTTGTGATCATCCATCTTATTCCATCCATCTGTATTTTCAATTTGCCTCTCTTACATTTGTTATTTATATACATTATTAAAAGCTTCAGTCTTGTGAGACACAAACACATTCACCCGTAACACACACACACACACACATATCCGCCCACGGCACGCACACACAATCCCCCTAATCCGCCAATGCCTCTGGGGGTCTCACCTGTGTTTCTTGACTCCGTTATGGTGGGCCTTGTCGCCATGGTTACCATCCCCAGACATGCTGGCAGTGCCCTGGGGTTTAGGAGGATGATGTAGAGCGAGTGGTCTTGCGAGTGGTCCCGCCGCTCTATCGGAGAGAGGGTCCGCTCTCAGACAGGAAACTGATCACACGGCCTTCCACAGAGCAGTCTGCAGGAGCACACACACACACACACACACACACAGAGCTGTGTCAGTAACGCCGTCTACCTCGGCCCACTGAACACACACACACCTCCCTCCTCCACCTGAGAAACCCCACCCGGGCTGATCCTGTTCCAGAGAGACGCTCCCTGCAGCTCTGCTTTAACATCACAGCTGAACCATAAACACAAAACACCATCCCACCTCTCCCCTGAGCAGCGGGGGGCATTTCCTCCAGCCTGGCTTACAGAACACTGACCACTAGACCGCTAGTGTCTGCAGCACAATCTATCAAAAGGTCAATACTGTTTTTTTTTTTTACTGCTGAAATGTTGCAAACAATTCAATACAGTCAATACAAACAAACTCGAGAATGATGCTGAGGCTGGACTTTACCTGCATTTCTCAAAACTGTGATGCATAAAAGGGTTTTTAGCCGTGGTGTGCAGTGAGGCCCCTCTAACTCTTCAGAGAAGGGGTGACAATAGGTGTAGATGTAAATCATTACATAATATTTCATCAGGAAATATATATATATTATAGCTATTGTAAATTGTAAGCATATATTTTATAAATTAACTCAAATAAAAAACAGCAACTAACAGACATGCCAAGTACCCCCCCAGGCCAAAAAAAACAAACAAAAAAAAAACTTGCACACAAACCAAAGGATAACAAAACTTTACTTTTATATAAATTAATTTTACTTTTTTTAAAATTAAATTTAGAGTATTCAGAGGTGAAATGAGTTTTATCTTTTTTATTTTTGGAAGGCCCTGCCTCTGCTTTCCTTTTTTTTTTGGAATAAAAGCCTTTATTTGACAAAAAATGACAGGTACAATATCACAAAAAAATTGCACAACATCAAAAACATTTCATATCATATTACAATAATTATTAATATTGCCTCCGCCATGATCTGCTTTCTCTCAATCACTGAACAAATCCCGTCCGGGAGGGGGGAAAAACACTGCCCGCCCACACTAAAAACTGATTGGCTGTCTCACAGACTCTTTGCAGAGAACAGGCCAATCAGAACCCTCTCTGTTTTCTCTCTCGCCTTCCCACACGCGATTAGAGAAAAAAAGTCTGTCGCCTGTGTGTGCGTTTGTGTGCAGTGCGCTCTTGGGGCACTCGTTCTGAATTCCGGGAGATTATATGTGACTCGCGGGAGACTCCCGCAGCTTCAGGGAGACTTGGTTTGTCTGAACTAATTCAAATAATTACTCTGTGTTTTTCAGTTGCTACAGGACTCTTATCTGACTGACAGCGGTTCTAACCAATCAAAACTGCTTTTTAAAACGGCTTCTGCCCCCTTAGTGTCTGTGTGACCCTTCTCCTGATTTTTTGAAAGGTGTAGTAATGAGTCTATTAGCAAAGTCGTGGGTTCTAACCAATCTAACCAATCAGATCCATGATTTTCACTAGGGGGCAGGACCTTGTCTGTCTTACCCCTTCTCAGCAGCGTTCTGATGAAGGGGCTATGGCGCATAGGTTAGTCATAAAAAGGAGCGCATGCTGGATTAGTTCAATAGTTAGCTAACTATAATGGAATTACGACTGCAAATGAGAGATTTTATGTTATATTTAATTAAACAGCCTTTTTAAAGGCTGCATTTCAATGTGAAACTAATTCACAATAATAAGCCGCCTGACTGTTGAGTTTTTGTGTGTACTTGGCTGTTTTGGCTGCTGTAGGCATACAAATGAGTGATCTTTGTTGAACTGCTATAGGAAAATTAAGCATTGATTGTTATGGTCTGTTGTACATGATACTTTTGTTATTTGTAGTTTGTTATTTGTATTTGTGGGCTGTTTATGTGTATTAAGTTCATATATCTAAGTGAAGACAGAGAATATGAGAATATGTAGTTATTGTAATATTCATCTATGTGCAGGTCGGCGGGGTGGGGTGTAGCAGAAGGGGTATCCACTATATGAACTGCACACCACTGGTTCTTAGTGACATAAAACAGATAAGAACATTTTTCACACTATAAGGCACACCGGATTATGATGGATGGATGGATGGATGGATGGATGGATTGATGGATGGATGGATTGACCAAAGTTGCTGGAATAAAAAAGTGTCACAGAGTCTTCAGTTTGCTGTGCTGAGAGCAGTTAAACAGTCTTATGGCCTGAGGGAAAAAAATACTTTCTGAGTCCTTTTGTGGAGCAGGACTGGGACAGCAGTCTGCCACTAAATGAGCTCCTCTGCCTGGTGATGGTGATGTGCAGAGGATGGTGAACTAAGGTGCACTATGTAACACTAGTAAGGAACAGGGGTGTTGTCATGTTTTCCTTCTAATTTAGCCGGTCTCGCTGCTGGGTGGTGATGGTGAGAGCAGCTAAGTTAAGTGAAGCTAAGTTAACAAAACTGTAATTCTTAAAAAAAACTTTTTCTTTTAAAGTCAAACGTGTGCTGAATGTTACTCTACACAGATTTCTCTCCTGAAAACTGTTTATTTGGGTGAGTAAAGCGCTTCTGTTTATTTATAGTAAGCTAGATCAGATTTAGTATAGATGTACAGAAGAGTGAAATAATATGGTGCAAGTTCCCAATAGCATGCAGAAAACAATATTTACAACATAGAGTGGAATAAGTACAATAAAACAGAATATAGAAAATTATCTTAATCAATTTACGCAATATGGTAATAAGGTCAAATATAACTGAATAGACAGATATTACAATGCTATATACATGTGCAGATATCTAGAGGATGTGTGGAAGTGTGAAGATAGTCCAGTAGGCGACAGAGTAACTATGAGTAAAGTGCAGGTATAGAGTGAGTTGTGTGGGAAGTACAGAGTGCAGAATACTGTTTGTAGGATAAGTATAAGACAGACTGACAGGTGCAGTGTAAAGTAAAGTGCAGGGAAGTGAGTTTGTATAGATGACAGTGGGGTGGGTTGGGCAGAACACTGTTTTACTGGCTGTTCAGCAGCCTCATCACCTGGGGGAAGAAGCTGTCTCAGAACTGGCTGTTTAACCCATCCATGCAGTGAACACACATTTCAGTACACTCTAGTGAGATAGTGAGTGGAGAATTGTGGAAATGTGCCCAGGATGCAGGAAAGGCAAGTCTTCTGTTAAAAGTAGATTGTGATACCCTCACTCCTGCCCTCTGGAGGTTGTTGCTGAATCCACTAGCAGTTCTTTTAGGGTCTTTCTTTACAGCAATCACAATGTTTCTATCATTATTTGCTGTGGTTTCCCTTGATCTACCTGTTTGACATCTGTTATTTAGTACACCAGTGACGACTTTCTTCTTCAGGACATTCCAAACTGTTGTTCTGGCTATAGACAATATTTGTGATCTAATGGTTCTGATTGACTTTCCATCTTCTCCCAGCTTCACAGTTGCTTGTTTGTCATTCATATACTCATAGCTCTCTGGTTTCTATGCTGGTTACTCATCTAACTATAAATGCACAGTTTGCCCAGATAAAACCCAAAACTAAAACTGAGTGTAGATATTCAGCACTTTTTATTGTTTGAATAGTTAATGTATCAAGACACACCTGGGCAATAAAACACACCTGAGAGTCACATGTTCCAATACTTTTGCCCCCCAAAAATGGATTTGTTCTGAAATGTTGACCTTTTGAGTTATATTCATCTTCATTTATTTTTAATTAGAGGGCACTGTGTAGATGAAGGAATAAACTGTAATAATTATTACAAAATGACATGATACAGTATATGGCGGATCTAATAATCAGCAAGACTATTAATGACTATGTATGACAAAAAGTAACAATGCCAGTTGAAATATATACAAATAACAAGGTTTTATGAGTCCAAATCTTTAACCACAATGTTTTATTGAACAGAGGTTATAGATTTTATCCATTTTTCAAGGCATTTGCACTTGTAAAATTGAGGTCTTAGCTTGTTTCACTGGGGACACAATGAGGAGTTTAGATGTACCAAAGAAATTCAGCAAAAATCAACAAAATACAATAAAAATATATAAATAAAATACAAACTAACAGCAGTAACATAAAATCTTCTAGTAGAGATAGTGTTCAGTATGATTTCTCACTTCATCATCCAACAAAGACCCTCATGGGAATCCATGGGCAGCCAATGTTCTTATACTAATATTAATATTATTATTAAATACATTCTTAATGACATTTTTAACACCACTGGTTCATTACTCACTATGAACAATGGGTGACAACTGCAAACAATACACTCCATGAATACAGTATTGGGAGATGGAGCATATATAACTAAACACATACAAATGAAGAAATTGCTTTTACTAATCATTTGTATAATGGAGAAATACCAGGAGAAATCTTAAAGGAGAAATCTGGTGGGAAATGGACTTGCAGTGTAGTAAAAATGGAAACTGAGTACTAACTTTTGTAGAATAGCCCGCCTTTATTCACCAAAATACAAGCTTTTAGCTGATGCTCCGAACAGGCTTATAATACTAACGATAGGGGCATAGATTTGCAGTGTGTGTTTATGGAAAATGTGTTTTGATATATGTTTTTCACAAAAAATGAGCCAATGCCAATGAGTTGGAGTTAAAAAAAATTTTTTTTGAGTATCATTTGATGAAAAATGAAAACGGGTCCCACAGACCCGAACACCACACAAGGGTTAAAGTAGCTCCACAATTTATTTGCAGGAATCTAAGGGGCCTTACATTTAAAACAAGGCACTGAGAATTTTGAAAGTGCACAGAAAATATCAATAACATTCATTCATTTCCATTAAACTAATTTTGCAGTTTGATCAACTATCCTACCTATTCAGGCAATGTATTGATAAATGGTGTAAAATTAGTGATTTCTTTGCTTTGCGTGGGCAATCCTATGCCCCCATCACTAGCATTGCAAGCCTGTTGGAAGCATCGGCTAAAAGCTCTGTATTTCTGAACGCTGGGGGCGAATGGAAGTGAACTATTTGACAAAAGTTTGTTCTCATTATTATGTTTTACTACAACCCAAGTCCATTTCACACTGAATTTATCCTTTAATAGAAACATAGTTTTCCTGTGATTTAAAAATGTGCAACTCTCCCAAATGTATTAGTTGTTCTTTCCTGTAATTATAATCCAAGGCTTCTGGATGAGGCATTCAAATAACTGGCTTAAATTGCCAATATGCTATATTGTAATGTATTATGCTATATTTATATATGCACCAAAAACTCAGGCTAAAAAAATGTTTTGTATGTGGATATACTACTACTACTACTACTAATCATAATAATTCCAACAACTATGCTTTGAAAACAAGTGAAAATATTAATACTGCTTCAAAATACTGTTTAACCCTCCTGTCGTGTTTGGGTCAAATCTGACCGATTTACAACCTAAAACACTCGTAAATATTGTGTTTTACATCTGATTGCCTCAAGGCCTTATGATATCCTCCACACTATGCTCTTGAACACATAAAAGTGATGATTACCTCTTTCATTGAATTTTGAGTGTTTTATTCAACCTTGTTACACCTGTGGTGTTCCCGGTCAAAAGTGACCGCCATAGGAAATGAATTGGTATCCAGAATATATTCACTCATCAGACACAAAACATCCCCATACACACCACCCCAACTCACTCACTCACCCACTCACTCACTCACACACTCACACACTCACTCACTCACTCACACACTCACACACTCACTCACTCACTCACTCACTCACTCACTCACACACTCACACACTCACACACTCACTCACTCACTCACTCACACACTCACTCACTCACTCACTCACTCACTCACACACTCACACACTCACACACTCACACACTCACTCACACACTCACACACTCACACACTCACTCACTCACTCACACACTCACACACTCACTCACACACTCACTCACACACTCACTCACACACTCACTCACACACTCACTCACTCACACACTCACTCACACACTCACTCACACACTCAGTCACTCACTCACACACTCACTCACACACTCAGTCACTCACTCACACACTCACTCACACACTCACTCACACACTCACTCACTCACTCACACACTCACTCACTCACTCACTCACACACTCACTCACACACTCACACACTCACTCACACACTCACACACTCACTCACTCACTCACTCACACACTCACTCACTCACTCACTCACACACTCACACACTCACTCACACACTCACACACTCACACACTCACTCACTCACACACTCACTCACACACTCACTCACTCACACACTCACTCACACACTCACTCACACACTCACTCACACACTCACACACTCACTCACTCACACACTCACTCACACACTCACTCACTCACACACTCACTCACACACTCACTCACACACTCACTCACACACTCACTCACTCACACACTCACTCACTCACTCACTCACACACTCACTCACTCACACACTCACTCACACACTCACTCACACACTCACTCACACACTCACTCACTCACTCACTCACTCACTCACTCACACACTCACTCACTCACACACTCACTCACACACTCACTCACTCACTCACTCACACACTCACACACTCACTCACTCAATAACTCACTCACACACTCACACACTCACTCACACACTCACTCACACACTCACTCACACACTCACTCACTCACTCACTCACTCACTCACACACTCACTCACTCACACACTCACTCACACACTCACTCACACACTCACACACTCACACACTCACACACTCACTTACGCACAGAATCACAAACACACTCACACACACTTCAGATTGAACAATGTCTTTTCCGTGCTTATGTCCTGATCCTTCCACATGAACCAACTTCCTGATGATACAATGCATCATATTTTCACCCAGCCTAGACAGGTGTCTGTTATGTCGCTGACTCCAGGGCCAACACGGTATGCGTTGGTATCTCATGTGGATGACATCAAGTTCAGCTTCCAACCCTTTTTACCAGAGTTCATAGAGGGAATTATACTGGAGATGACACACCTGGAGGGGAAGCGTGTGTTTGGGCCACCTGCAGAGAAATCGACCTGGTAGACCTCCAAGCCTACATAGGTCTGTTGATTTTAGCAGGAGTATATCTCCCATAAAATGAGGCTACAAACAGTGAAAAACAGGGAAATAAAGGGAAGTGATGCCAGGAGCAGCTATGCATGGAATATGCAGGTATACATGAGAAAACCCATGTGAGCTCTGTGCCCATAGAGACAACTAAACAAGCCTGAGGTTTGCAAGGCCCACTCAGACCTGAGTGTCACATGCCACTTATGTGCATGAATTCACATGCACACACACACACACACACACACACACACACCTTCATGTTGAGTTTTGTCTTTGGTTTTCAATTTATTATTTATAGTGTTCAGTTTGTAATAAATTTTCAGTGCCTATTTGTACTTTCACTGCAGTTATCTTATGTATAATTCTATAAATTCAGGTTAAACACTGCTTTGAGACATTGTTCACATCTTAAAAAAATGTTGTATAAAAATTTGGTGGTGAAAAATTATTTCTGTGCTAATTTAAGAGCAGTTAAAACTGACCGGTCAAATTTGACCGGTAACACTAAAGTAAGGGGCAGGAGGTGAACACGACAGGAGGGTTAAATAAAAATAATTACATGTGAAAACATTAAATAAAACATAATAAAATAAAATAAAAGGATAAATCATAGACATTAAAGCTGGAGTCCTCAGCGCTGGCGATCACTCACCACTGACAGCATCGAAGAACTCATCCTCAGTGAGAGTGCTGGGGGTGGGAGACTTCCTGCCGTTAGAGAGAGCCTGCTTTAGCCGTTGACGCTCAGTTGCTAACGTCTGAAGAGCGTCCGATAGAATCTTATTCTTCTCCACCTCCTGCTCCAACTTCACGCTCCACACCTGCAGAACACCAGCACGACATGATCAGCAACCATAACTACCTCACATATTATAACATACCTGTGATAATGACACTTGATCTTGACTTATTTGTCCTAGATGAAAATTCACTCCAGGCTCCCAGTGATTCAGCGGGCTAAGTGCTGCCACTGTGATCGGGAGGTTGCCGATTCGAATCCTGTTTATGTAGCTTGCCATCAGCTGCTGGAGCCCTGAGAGAGCACAATTAGCCTTGCGCTCTCTGGGTGTGAAGATGGTGCTCTTTCCCCTCATCACTCCTAGGGTGATGTCTATATATATATATACACACATGGCACTACCAGGAAGCCAATCACCTAAATATTGATTTCACCTGTTGCAATCATTATATATGTGATTGTGAATTGGAGTGTTGTCAGTGTGTTGTGCATTCTGGGTATTGTAGTCCCAATGACTGGAGATCACAGGTAGAGTTGAGTGTAGGAGGGACAGGTGTGACAAACACTAATGGGCTCTTTACAGTAGGTAGACACAATGGGCAGTATTAAGGGCAGCAAATGATCGATAAGTTGATAACTTAATACTAATAAATACTATACATGTTCAGAGCCTAATATTTGACTACACAAAGCCTGTGTTACTGTATACCAGTGCCAAACTCAGTCAGCAGAAGTTCAGTTTTCTTATCCTGTTCTCAAGAAGAGCCAAAAGCACAGCAAAACTAATCAATGCCAACTTTCCTAGCTCTGGAAGAAGATAACAGACAGAAAAAAGTGACAAGCCATCTATATTAATCTGCAATCACGCTGATCCCCCAGGGGATTTACTTTATGAAGTCGTGTACATAATAAACTGTTCAAATACCATCTGTATTATTCTAGACAGAAGACAGCGCCGTCAAACCATGCAGATGGAAAATATATGAAATAATAAGATAATGAGAAGACACATCTTAGAATAGGAACATTGGAACTCTTTTGGAAATGTCTTCTTGTAAATTATAGTTAATTTACTCTTAAAAAAATGCCTAACAAAAAGTCTAGATCAGAATATGTTTTTTTTTAATAGAATTGTTCACAGCTTTGCTCTGATGGACGGCAGGGGAAATATACCAGATGTGGCCTAAAACATGCTGTGTGTCAGCCATAAACTGACCCCTAACAGTTGGAAAGGTGCTCTTTTCATTAAAATATGCAAAAAAAAAAAGGTCCATGGGATTTTTAATTCCAAACTGCATCATACTCATATTTCTTTGAAAACTTTAATATCTAAAAGAAGAACTCTTCATGACTCTTTATTTCAAAAGATACTATATGAAGTTATTAATGCATGAAACCTTGGTACAAACCCACAAAATAATAAAAAAAATCAGCTGTCACTGGCTACAACACAACCCCGATGCATGACCCATCCACCCTATGCACCCTAACAGTTGGAAAGGTGGTCTTTTTATTACATTATACAAAAAAAATGTTTAATTCCAAACTATTTATTTCAAGAGCTACTATATGAAGTTATTAACGTATGAAACTTCACCACAAACCCACAAAAAGGAAAATCTGCTGTCACTGGATGCAACACAACCCTGATGCATGATCCATCCACTCTTTGCACCCTAACAGTTGGAAAGGTGCTCTTTTCATCAAAAGTCCATGGGAATTTTTTTAATTCCAAACTGCATCATACAAATATTCCTTTGAAAACTTTAATATCTGAAAGATGAAACCTTCATTAATTCTTGGTTCAAGTGCTAGCACATGGATTTATTTTTATACCTTTACAGCAGGTAGCCCAGGGTGAACTCCATCCAGGAGTCTTGGGCTTTTGTTTGTATCCCCAAAGCTGCTCCTGTTTCCAGCACAGGGAACTGAACACCCAGTCTTAGAGAGCGCTGCGGCACACGCTTCCGTTACGCCTCTGAGCAACCTGAGCCCAGACGCTGACAACAGGTTCAATCACCATTCACAAGATAATTCCAGCTATTTCAGCACTCGCCATAACTCAGCAAACAACGTGAGGCAGGAGCCGAGAGACGGTGATGCAACTGTAAACATAAGCTACAGCCAAACCCTACTGAACCTGCAGTTAGAAAAACTTCTGAATCAGGCAGAGGTGTAACGTTATTCAATAAGGTTCCATATTTGCGATGTTATTACTGTAAATCCAGCAGTTAAGCAATTAGACTAAATATCACTGTTAACTGTTTAAAAAGTCTGATTAAGCTGTAATGGAGAGCAAAGAGCACAAATCTCTAAATCTTGTGAACTTGTTTGTGTGCTTTGGGTCATTGTCCTGCTACAGAACCCAAGTAGACCTGAGATCATGAAAAGATGGCTGGATATTTTCCTTCAGGATTGTCTGGTAAATAGAGGAATTCCTGGTTCCATCTATTACAGCAAGTTTTCCAGACCATGAAGCAGCCCCAGACCATCACACTACCACCACCATGTTTTACATATTCAGTGTGATGTTCATTTTTCTGAAAATATGTGGTTTGTGTTTGGTGTTTTTTACTAGATATAACGAGACACACACCTTTCACTTTTGTCTCGTTAGTCCAAATAATATTTACCCCAAATCCTTGGGATCATCAAGATGTTTGTTGGTAAATGTGAAATTGGTGGTTGTGTTGTTTTTGGTCAGCAGTGTTTTTTATCTTGGAACTCATCAATGGGGACCATTTTCAACCAATTTGTTTCTAATAATAGAATCATTAACACTGACCTTAACTGAGGTGAGTGAGACCCGCAGTTCTTTCAATGTTGTTCTGGGCTCTTTTGTGACCTCCTGAATGAGTTGGCCATGCCCTTTTGGAGTAATTTCAGCCGGCCGGCCACTCCTGGGAAGGTTCACCAGTGTTCCATGTTTTCTCCATTAATGAATAATAGCTCTCACTGTGGTTCTCCGAAGTCCCAAAGCTTTAGAAATAACTTTGTAATCTTTTCCAGACTGATAGATGATCTGCTTTTGCAAACCATTTACTCTAAGTGACCACACAGAATCTGTGACCAAGACAGTAAGTCTTTGTGATGTATCAAGAGCCACGATATCCAGGGTAACGTCAGCATACCACCAAGAAGGACCAACCACATCCAACAGGACTAACTGTGGACGCTGTAAGAGGAAGCTGTCTGAAAGGGATGTTCGGGTGCTAACCCGGATTGTATCCAAAAAACATAAAACCACGGCTGATCAAATTACGGCAGAATTCAATGTGCACCTCAACTCTCCTGTTTCCACCAGAACTGTCCGTCACCACAATCAATTATTGTGCTCTAAAACCAGGTGTTTCAGTTTCATTGTCCAACCCCTGTATGTGTTGCACGTCCCATTGAAAACACTGTGTTTCAAAGCACAGCTCCGAATTATCAGTGTTCTGTGTGAAAGCAGCTTCACACTGTACAGATATAGGAGCTGGAATATCGGTTTATCAGTGCACATTTTGGTGCGTTTAGGTTTATGCCTGTGTAAAACCAAACCAAACAGAGGGGGAAAACGCTCCAATAAACCATCAGATTAACTGATCCTGAACATAGAAACCAACTACTTATTTATTAGTGCTAAATACAATATGGCAGCTAAACTAATCCCAAATCACAAACTCTTCCCTCAATATAATTGATTCTGCTGTATAGAAAGCTTGTGCTGTTTTGTAGCAGCAGCAACTGCACTGCTACTTCCACTGCTTCATGCTCGGGGCTTTAAGCAGCTGATGGGAGGAGTTTTAAGCCTATAAAAACTGAAAAGCGCTAATACATTGTGCCGGAGTCACCTTGAAGGAAGCAGCGTCCAGAACGCAGGGCTGTAAATCTGCCTGGGAGAGTAAGATAGTGAGCAGAGGACCTGCGAATCTATAAACCTGACGGAGAAAAGCGGCGCAGAGAATGATCCATTTCCTCCATCTAAACGACGCACTCATCTCTGAACACCTCACTGCCCCGTCCTTACTGACTGAACTGCTCCACACTTCACACACTTACAGGGTTTAACTGCCCTGTTTAAAGATGTGTCCTGTAATGTACCTGACCTGACTCCTCTAATCGCCCTTTATGAGATGAATTGGCATGAATTGGGGCCACTAATATTCTCATATTTCCATGTGAATGATGTTTTGCACTGATTTTACTCTAATATAGAGGGGTTGGACAGTTCTGGTGGAAACAGTAGAGTTGAGGTGCACATTGAATTCTGAGTCATTTGAGCAGCCGTGGTTTTATGTTTTTTTGGATACAATCTGGGTTAGCACTCGAACATCTCTTTCAGACAGCTTCCTCTTACAGCGTCCACAGTTAATCCTGTTGGATGTGGTTGGTTCTTCTTGGTGGTATGCTGACATTACCCTGGATACCGTGGCTCTTGATAAATTACAAAGACTTGCTGTCTTGGTCCTCTTTTGAACTCTGGTATGTCACCCATAATGTGCTCTTACTCTGCTAATTGAACCTTCACACTCTGCTCTTACTGGTGCAATGTGCAATTAATGAAGATTGGCCACCAGGCTGCTCCAATTTAGCCATGAAACCTCCCACACTAAAATGACAGGTGTTTCAGTTTCATTGTCCAACCCTTGTAAATCTAGTGTGGGTCATGAAAGTAGCATTACATTACCATTAGCCTGATTGGCTAGCACAGAGCTGATGATCATGGGATTCAAACAACTATGCACAGCAAAGAGACAAAACATTAACCATTTAGACCCTGCATCAATTACAATGCACATCATGCATTTTCTTTTTTTTTCAAAAGTTTTCTTGCACAGAACACTAAATGAGATCTGCTGTCTATTAATATAAATCATAAACCAGCCAATAAAACAGAATCTTAGCCCGCCCACTCAGCAACTCAGAAATTAGGGCAGGTCAGCACTACAGAACAAACAAGGCAATGTAATACAAGCTCATTTTTTTTTACTAATCATTTGTGGTTTAGAACAATTTTATCATGTTTAAGAATAAACATATTTGGTTAGTTGGATTTATTAGGATAGTAGTGTCTTATTTTGTATGCATTCTTATATTTTTATCACTGAAACATAATTCAGGTCTAAAGGGGTTAAGACTACCTGCAGAAATTGAGTTCACTATAAGACACATGAAGATGTTCTGTGGTATCTGCCAATATTACAGCCATATTTAATATGCTCTAATATTGAAAGGAAATGTTATTTATTTCCTAACTTTCCTTTTTCTTTGCATGTACTGTAAAATATCTTACAAACAAACTTTCCAAATCTAAGTCAAGTTTTTCTTATACTATTTAACATTTTTTTATTTCATTGTTTTGCACAAGATAATATATTTTTTTATATTTTACACTTTGCAATGCTCATTGCTATATTAGACCCTGCCAACAGTCTATTTTCATGTCTTTCACCTGCATCGGTTTAATAGCAATGGTGCTTGTGAATATATATGAAAGTGAGGTGTGTTCAAGTACATTTCTGGCATATCGCTATCTTGGCAACAGAAAACACAGGTGCACCACTGACTGAACAACCTAGACAGATGTTAACAGTCATTGTTAACTTGGCAGTAAATTGTCAACACAGGCACATCCTCAATGCATGTACACCTCTGTTTTTGCGCACACATGGGCACACGGCAGTGCAGAAACCTATAGCGCATGCCTGTAAGCAGCTATGCAAACTTTTATATCAACAATAAACAGAATGAACAAGTGTGAACAAGCAGATCTGTTTCCTCTGCTGAAAAGCGTTGGACACGTCCAGGTAGCTGCACCCTTAAAATAGCAATCTGCCAAAGTCACAGAGCACCTGGCTCTTTAAAGGAATGGCAAGTGACATGCTGATTGGTTTATTATATGTTATGTCCATTACATGTTACACCCATTATTAATTAAGAGAATGAGTACATACCTTTTGCACATTTCAAGCTGCGCAAGGTGTACTTTTCCTGTCATTACAATAGCAAAGACACACTGACACGCCCTAAATTAAGCTGTGCAGTGCGTGATTGACAGCTTTTCTACTTATTATTATTACAATAAAACAGGGCCATATAGCTTTCTGAAACCTTTTTAAAAGCACTACTAAACATTCTTATAACATTTTCTGTTAATTGGGAAAGTGCCAGATCCCAGCTTTCACACATTAGCTAACAGACACCTGTGCTGACCATCCTCATACTGAAACTGATGAGGGGTGAAAGCGCCATCTACCCACCCAGAGAGAGAATGGTCAACCGTGCTCTCTCCAGTGGTGTGCAATTAATATGGTGGATACCCCTTCTGCAACACCCCACCCCCGCCGACCTACACATAGATGAATATTACAATTACTACGTATTCACAAATACAGCTACAATTAAAAAAAGTACCATGTACAACAGACCACAACAATCAATGCTTAATTTCCCTACAAGTACAGCTGTTCAACCAAGATTACTCATTTGTATGCCGACAGTACGCCAGAGCAGCCAAAACATTAAGTACACACAAAAACTCACCAGTCAGGTGGCTTATTATTGTGAATTAGTTTCACATTGAAGGGCAGCCTTGAATAAGGCTTTTTAATTAGATACGACACAATATCTGTGTTATTTGCAGTCGCAATTCCATGATAGTTAGATGACTATTGAACTAATCCAGCATACGCTCTGTTTTATGACTAACCAATGTGTAGCCCCTTCATCAGAACGCTGCTGAGAAGGGGTTAGACAGCCATGGCCCCGCCCCCGTAGTGAAAAACATGAATGTGATTGGTTACATTGTACTACGACTTTGTTAATAGACTCATTACTACACCCTTCACAAATCCGTAGAAGGGTCACACAGACAACAGGGGGCAGGAGCTTTTTAAAAAGCAGTTTTGATTGGTCAGTACCGATTGATTCAACCAGATATGCATCCTATAGCAACTGAAAGACGCAGACTAATGCTTTGAATTAGTTGCTGTTTTTTATTTTAGTTAATTTATGAAATACATTCTTATAGTTTACTATAACTATAATATATATTATGTTATTATCTGATTTAACATTATGTAATGATTTACATGCACCTATTGTCACCCCTTCTCTGAAAGGCCGTGCACACCACTGGCTCTCTCAGACTCTGGCTGCTGAAGCCTCATTTGACTTTTTGTACATAAAAAAAACTTAGATTTTTTTCTATGTACAAAAACAGATTAAATGTCTGTCTTTCATCCCTTTTCCTCACTCTCTCTCCTTCTCTCTTTCCCTTAACAAGTCACACATGTTAGCAGCGAAAGCAGGAGGGTGTGGAGAGTCCGCCAGAGGAAGCTGAGCTGCAGTGGGTAAGAAACGCGCAGAGCCACACATCTCTGTGCAGCAGCGGACGCTCGCGCCTCACTGCGCTCCACTGCTATTTTAAGCCTCTACTGTAGTCTGTACTCCGCTGAAAGCCTGCCAGACCCGTCTCCCGACTCCACACGGCCCTCAGAGCTTTGCTTAAACTTTGCTTTTGTGATAGTAGGGGAGACAATAGCTGTAAGCAATATAGTGAGACAGGGCAGTGGAACTGGCCCGCATGACAAACCGCCAGGAGAACGTGGGCGTGTGAGTGTGAAGAGCACAGTGATGATGTAATGTTGTGTCAGTATCTCCATGAGGGCCACATGAGGACACAGGAGCACAGCTGCAGTGCAAAACTTGTTGTAATGTGACTGCAATACAATATATGCTTACAGTTTTTGTTAAACTTTACTATAGCTTAGTTTGAATCCTGTTTATGCAGCTTGCCATCAGCTACCGAAGCCCCGAGAGAGCTTTCTCTGGGTGGGTAGATGATGCTCTCTCCACACATTATTCCAAAGGGTGATGTGGATCAGCACAAGGCTGCATCTGTGTGCTGATGTATCGGAACCGAGTCGCTGTGCTTTTCTCAGAGTGCGCTGTGATGCTACTCGACAATGCTAAATCAGCAGTTGTTGGAAAAGAGGCGGAGTCTGACTTCACATGTGTCGGAGGAGGGCATATGATTGTCTTCACCCTCCTGGTGTTAAGGCATCACTAGTGATCGAGGGAGTTCTAATAAGAGGGTTGGGTAATTGGCTGTGTGAATTATAAAAAATTATAAAAAAAAAGACAATAGCTTCAATATCAATAGATTCTCAAATATTAGTAAACTGAATGTACCGTGTTATCTGCTGAATGCCCAAAATACCTCTAACTTTCCTTTTTCCACTGCCTGTGGAGGGTCCATAAACAGCACAGGCTATTGAAGCTTCTGCACCAGTTCCATACAAAACATGTGGCCTGAATGTGTCTGATTAGCATCTGAAATGAGATTCACTTTGTGATTGTACACCACCAGCCTCACTTCATCAACTTGAACATTTTAAGTCACTGGTTTCTCATGAATATTCAGGCCAGATCACTGCAGAAGTCCTTGCAAGGCTGCTACCACTTATGCTTGTAATGAAGTCAAGCTTCAAGAAGCTTGACCTCTAGTGGTTAGGGAGGTGAACACAATGACAATGGAACCATTTTCTGTTGCCTTCAAATCTGACTTCAGACTGGAAATCTCTTTTTTAGAGAGAAACTTATCATGAAATATGTAACTTATAAATACATTGTGGTATAGAGTGTTTGGCCAGGGTTGCCATCAAGCCATCATTATGTAACTATAAACCAATAGACATTTAGAATTTGGCTTATAATGATTTGCTGCTGTGACAATAGTTGAGTGTGTTGACGGTCTGATTCTTGTAGTAATGTAGTCAAATGGACTGATGTCATAAATTACGTTAAGTCTTTTTCTAGTGTTGATTTACATTAACATTTACGGTATTTAGCAGACGCCCTTATCCAGAGCGACTTACAACAGTGCTTCGATGTTACTTCAATTATCCAAAGCTAGTTTGTAGACTAGGATCAAGAGATACACAGAGCTTGATCATGTTTAGAACCCTAGGAACCCTTTTTTGGATTAGTTTAGGAACTCTTTGAAAAGATGTGTCTTTAGTCGACGTTTGAAGACCATGAGTGACTCTGCTGTTCTGACAACCAGTGGAAGTTCATTCCACCACATTGGTGCTCCAGCACAGAGAAGAGTCTGGATGTTTGTTTTCTGTGCGTTTTGAGGGATGGAGGTTCGAGCCGAGCCGTTTTTTGCCTTGTAGGCCAGAGTTAGGGTTTTGAATTGGATGCGGGTGGCAAAAGGAAGCCAGTGGAGGAAACGCAGCAAAGGAGTCACATGACTGAACTACTGAAGATTGAAGACAAGTCGTATTGCCACATTCTGAATTAATTGCAGTGGTTTGGTGGCTCGCAGTGGAAGACCAGCCAGTAAAGAGTTGCAGTAGTCAAGTCTTGAGATGATAAGAGACTGCACAAGCACCTGAGTGGCTTCCTGAGACAGAAACGGTCAAATTCTTCGGATGTTGTACAGAAGAAATCTGCATGAACATAATGTTGATGAACATGTTTGTTAATAATTGTTTCAGAGAGTATGCTTTCCGTTTTCTCAAATGTTTATTTAATTGACCCCCCCATGTTCTTTGTTTTAATTTCAATGTTCTATTATAATGCAGAGATTTCTAATTGTAAATCAATAAAAAAAGATGTTAACAAAAAGTAATGCAGTCAAATTAGTTTATCAGTCACTACCTGTGTTAGTTTCTTAGCAGGATTTACATCTCTGTTTAAAAAAAAAAAAGATTTGCAAGTTCAAGCTGGTTAAAGTATTGGAAAAACTTAGCACTTGACCAGCATGAGGAATGTTTTAGTTTCCTGTTTGATAGCCAACCTGACTAAGTAATGCCTGGCCAACAGTTACAGATTTTAAAAACCTTGGAAATGGATTCTAGAAATGTGAAGAAATTTTTACAAAATGTTCTGTCTTTATTTGTTGTTTGTCATCAACCTCCCCACACTACTCCATCTGCTCTGAATTAAACCCCACACCCTCCCATCCTCAAGTCCTCATGGGAGTTTCTCACAAACCGTTACATCATGAAAGCTGGTGGGAGTTTCTATCAAACATGGCAGATGCTAGTGAAACTATTGCTATGCTAGTTGTTATGCTTTCTGCTGATAAAACAAAGTGTAAAAGGTTATGGATGAAACCATAGCCGAAAAGAAGTGAATACACACTCAAATACCAAATACCCGGTGTTAACACAATTGAACACATTTTCTACCTCTATATGAGGTCAAATCATGCTTTATATTTGCTTGATATTTATATTCACGATTGGGAACGCCCATCTGGAGAAGACTCTACGCACTACAGGATAATTTGAGAAGATAATTGTTTACGATCTCCCTGATATTAGGAGAATTTTTTTGATTATCCTTTAAGACCAACTTGGACGACCAGCAGATGACCACAACCAACAAACAGTATGCTGGTAAAGAGCTGGTTAACCAGCTTTTCAGCCACCTTGACCATCAAAGACCAGTTTAGACCAATCTGCAACCAGCAAAAGCTGGCCTTCAGCTGTATTGCTCAGTAAAGATATTTTTTCATTGATGATTTACCTAAAGTTTTATTTTACTCACCTCTAAGACCATCTCCAATTTCTCCCTCAAACGTGTAAAAGAATCATTCAGTTTTATAACTGATTAAATCCTGCCAGTGACATGACATTTGGCTTCCATTGTTCTCCAACTGTTAATTGTTTAGCTCCAAACAACTAAACAATCCATTATTCAATAACAGCACCAGATATGAGTCACTTCCTGCAGTGCAGACCCAGAAACACCACCCACAGAAGTGGATGAATGAAAAAGTGGTTTGTTCCAAATGAATGGAGAGAGATATAAAGCTAACAGAAAAGAAAATTCAACAAAACCGCCATTCATTCGCAGAATAAGAAACATTTTGTTTGGGTTTTTTTCTCCTCAGACACTATGCTGTTTGTATTGTGTGTATGTGGAGGCTTTTGTAAATGGCATGTGGGCATTTGTGTGAGTGTGTATGTGTGTATACGTGTGTGGTGCATTGATCTTGACATATCTTGCCAGGCTTGTGTTTTTATACAACACCAATTAAAAAAAAAAACTTGGGAAACTATATAAAATGTAAATTAATGTAAATTAAAACAGAATGCAACGATTTGCAAATCTTACAGACACATATTAAGCACAAAACGGAAACGTAAAGTAAGTGGGACTAATAAAGCAGCTGCATTATTTCCAATTTCCAATTAAATCACATGAATGGATATAAATAGAGCATTTTAGAGAGCCAGAGTCTCTTAAAAGAAGGTTGCGACCCTGCAATGTGATTGGCTGAGAGTCTTTTTTTTTATGAGTGACATTATCAGCCGGTAATGCACTGTAACCGAAGCTCTCCATGTATTACTCTGCCACATAGAGGTAAACTAGCAACGATGCAGCGTTTACAAACCAAATACAAACCAAATGCGTTGTTGTTATTATTAAAATAAAAGCTTAAGTGTATATATTTTCCAGTTAATATGTGGTATTTTAAGCTAAATGTAAGGTGGCAGAAAATAGGGGACTCTTATAATTCGGCAGGTCTTGCAGCTGGGGGGGGGGGGGGGGGGGGGCTCCGAAGTAATCAAAACTGTAATTCTTAAAAAAAAAAACACATTTACTTGAGTGAAACAAGCGCTGGACTTTAATCTACACAGATTTCTCTCCTGAAAATTGTTTATTTGGGAGAGTAAATCTCTTACGTTTATTTACAGTATTTACAGTATTTACAGTTAGCTTAGATCAGCATGCATCTGACAACATGCATCATGTGTTCAGACACTTTGTTACGCTCATCATACTCTGAATTCTAGAGTTGTTTTCAGCTGTTACTTGAGCAATAACGTGTAATATTGGCAGTTCTAGGAGTGTCGTAGATGAGCACAGCAGTGCAAATATTTCACATTATAGCACGAACTTCGAGTGTATTATTTCAATTATACCACAGTTCTATTATCACTGTTTATTGAAATATTTTGAGTTAAAGGGTACGTAAAAAATACAATCTGTTTGGTTATAAACACCCAGTGAGTTAAAATAGTTCCATTGCTGCTCTGTTTGTAGCTGCGCTGTTTGGCTTGTAAGAGCTGCATCGTTGCTAGGTTACCTGTATGTAGCGGAGTAAAACGTGGAGAGCGTCGGTTACAGTGCATTACCGGCTGATAATGGCACTTATAGAATGCCTCTCAGCCAATCAAATAGCAGGATCAGAGCTAACTGTGGTATAATATTTTTTAGAAATAAACCAAGCGTTCTCTTTCTGATTGTATTTCCATGTTTTGACCCTTTTTCTCTCTCTTTAAACTTTGAATTTTGGCTTTTGCTCTGTTTGAACTGTGTTTTCTGTTTTTTTCGTACTGTATTTTCTCTTTTGGCACAGATTTTCTCTTTAGTCTCGCAAATCAGTTCATTCTCTTTCTGGTTTTGACCATAAGCTGTATAACAACTATGCTCTCCTATTTTTATTTTTTTTGCTATTAGAATGAAAGCTTCATCTACTTTTTTATTACATTTACATTCAATTTCATTACACTGTGTACCTGTACTCAGATGTTGTCACACCTTAGTCTGTGCCTGTCCAGTGTCTTTCCTTTTTTTGGTTCCTTCCTGCTCCTGTCCTCTGTTCTATTTTGTTTACCTGTCATGTTTCCCAGCCATGTGCTACTGTTGTGGTTTGGTCTTGTCTCCGCCTTAGCCCTGCCTTGTCATCTGTAACCCCTCCTGTCTCATTTGTAACTCTGCCCCCCCTCATTACCTCCACAGGTGTCCCTAGTGTGTGCCTGTGTATAAATACCCCATGTGCTCCTTTGTTCTGTGTCGTGCTTTTGGTTTGACCCTGTCCTGTGTGTTTGCTATTTTGGTCTACAGTTCTGTTTTGTTGTCTTTATAGTGTTTTATTCTTTGCTTCTAAAGACCTAGTTTATATTTTGTTTTATAGTCTTTAAGTGTTAGTGTTTATTTTCTTTGGCTTAGTTTTTGGTTTGTTTTTTGATATGTCTAAAAATAAATTTGACTTGCAATTGCATCCTGCCTCTTCCGTGTTACAGATGAAATGACAATAAAAGCCTCTTGACTCTTTTTACCTTATTGTTACAGTATCATCATACAACCTTCCTTCCCTTTCAAGCTGGCTTAGGTATTAGTTACAGCAAGATGCTCATCACACAACCACTTAACCACTGAATTACATTAAAACGATCTTTATCTTTAATCTTATATATAGTCCATACACTATAGAACACTAATGAGCTCACGATCATGATCACGAAGACGCTCCACTGTCCGGTGCACCCTTTACCAGCTCGGCCTACATACCTCATTGTTACCATGGTGATTTCACACCTGAAACGTGGAGACGGAGCAAGCGGTGATAATGAAATGAGATTCAGTGTCTGAGGATTCCCCCCACAGTACACCACTGTTACTGGATGTCTTATTTTGCCAGTGTCTCCAGTGAATCTCCTCATAAATCTGTACTTATATCTCTTCTAGCAGCCAGCGTAAAGAATGCAGTGTTCATTAAACCCGAGCTGAGGGGGTATATTCTATTATTCACCGTGGGCTATCAATCAGCTATTAATCAGTACAGAGAACAGATAGATAGATCTCCCAGTGCCGCTAGCACAGAACATATATCTCCTATTAATCAGCGTGTGGGAGGAACTTTCTATTAGCTATTGTAGGCTATGGACTCAGAGATCTGGACTCTCAGATCTCTGAGCTCAGAGGTCCTCTCCCACCAGCACACAGTCAGTCACCCTGGCTGCTCTCCAGCAGCCACTCCTATCAGCCAGGCTGCATATGAGTCCTCAAATAGCCAGCCTGCATCTTCTATTAATCAGCGCTGAGTACAAGCCTCCCGTTAGCCTGAATCAATTCTACTCCATTTGCACTGATTTTAGGGCTATTTTAACAATCCTCTGTATGTAGATTCTATTTGTTTTTAAAACACTTTTCCTGAAATGTGAAATCCAGAACCCTAATTAGAAAGCCAAAGAAGAAGTAGATGATGAATAAAATGCTCTTGGGTATTGTTCACACAGCAGGCAAAAGTGGCCCAAATACAATGGTCATTTTAGAACTTTCACACAATCTATAAATATTGCCAATATCTGACCTTTTTTCTAAACAGTTTGCTTCACATGAAGTTTCAGTTTCATCCTCGCCAAAATATCCAGTCAAAAGTTTTAGAATATATTTATTTAACTTTATTTTTTGAGGTCCAGTCAATAACCAGAAATGGTTAAAAATTCTGTGTACAAAATTTAGCACTAAAAACTGAACTAAATAAGATAGATAGATAGATAGATAAATTATAGAATATTGTCCATTTCTTAATTCATCTGTAATGAGGACCTAAAATTTACTTTCATAAGCTTTAATTTTATTGTATTTTTCTGTTTCACCTTAAATGCTGCAGCCCCTGCCATCTGTGGAACAGAAAAGTTAGCTAGTTCGTTAGCTACTGAGACAAACTACTAGCGATCTTTTTTTATGCTTGTTATGAAGAATTCAGACATAAAACATTGCTAATCTACGGAGCCCCTGAGGTGACATGTGAAAAATAAATAATGCGTGGCTTAATAAAGCGTGGGAACAAGATCCTAAGGCATGCGAAGGAGATAATTAAGGCATGGGAACGAGATAATTATGGCATGGGAACGAGATCATTAAGGTGTGGGCATGGGAACGAGTTGATTAAATCTAGCCGCTGAATAATAAAGTTTGTTTTTCTGTAAATTAATGCTCATGAAGAAACTAAATATTTCATCAAAGCTCCAATCCAGGGATAATGTTTAGTAAGAAAATGTAGAGTGAATTGTTTTCTTTTTATTTTAATCTTGTAATGAATTATGGTGATATTTTGAAGACTCTTGCAGTGAGACACTTAATTTTTTTTTTATACTAAAAGCTGATTGGCTCAGACGCAGAGAGCATGCAGACCTGTTTACCTGCTTTACACAGTCATATTGTACAGCCCTCTGAGAGCTGCTTGATTTGTTAGCTATGAAACAGAAGCACCTCATGGCAATGCCTTAATGGCTATGATTTAATTAACTCGTTCCCATGCCTTAATAAGTTGTGGCCACGCCTTAATGATCTCGTTACCATGCTTTATTTAGCTGATTCCCACGCATAAGGATCCCGTTCACACGCCTTAATTATCTCGTTCCTGCGCTATAGGATCTCATTCCCGCACCTTTTTCCCGGCCTTTTTACCTGATGTCACCTTAAGGGTTCTGTACTAATCATCACTTTTAACAAGGAAAATATTTACATTTGTGGGTTTCTTTGGTCGCATTGTTCCGCCATCTTGTGATTTTCACACCCCTCGGTTTGAAGTGTGCATCTGAAAAATCTCTGTATGAAGGGCAAACAAGCCATATCCCTTCCCCTAACCTACCCCTCCAGCCTAACAAGAATCGGGACACCCCGAGGGGTAGGGCCAAAAAGCTGAAATGGGATTGGGCCTTAATGTCAGCAGTGAAGAGAAGAATTAGAGGTCTGACAGGTGAAGTAAAGCAGTATTAAAGTCATTATTAAGATGAGAAAATAAAAAAGCAGTTTGCCTTGGCCATACAGCACTGCTACTGGACTACTAAACAAGAATATATCTAATAATCAGTGTGTGATATGACACTTTTGTAAAATATAACCATCACATGAGCTCAGAAGCAACATAACGTCTCTTATTGGCCAATCCAGAGTGTGAATGACCCTGTAGCTAATGAACAAGGTCAGGGGCAAACGACCACATCTGACAAACAACTGACACACTGGATAAGCGGAGCAAAACGCCTGGTCAAACAAATCCTAATGGATAGAAAATTACTATGCACACACACACACACACACACACACACACATATATATACACACTTACACACATGTACAGTACATGTCTATATGCAAATGAATCTGCAGAGGCCACTGGAAGGACAGGAAGCTACTACGTGGCTCCAGTACGCAGTAATCTTCAGCAGTAGAGGACAGTTTGAGGATTAGGGTTAATATAATTACAGCGTAACCCCGTGGCCCGCAGATGTGTAATGTGTTATAATCCATTCATTGTGTCGTAGGGGATCTAGCTAGTCTTAGCAGCATGCTTTACTTGTTCAGGCAGTTTCCTGTAATCGTCTGATCCTGGCACTAAGCCACCAGACGCATGCATTATTCTTATTCTCCAGCAGTGCTGACACTCGCGCTCAACTTGGCTCTGAACGTCCACAGCAGTCTTACAGAAACAGCGCAGCCTCATGCAGCGCACTGAATTAGCAAATGGGATTTACTGTATGAGGTCATTTAAAGGGCCTGAATACAACGGTTTCTTTGTTTCTTTGTTTTTATCTTTTTCTACGAGGTTTACGTACTGAGTGATTTATGTGACCATTCAAATGAGCATTTTCAAACTCTAACATACTATTTTTTACTCTACTTCTTTAAAATAAGAAGCTACCGCTAAGAAAAGTAAGTACATATTTGTACTAAAAACAGTACAAGAGTATAAGCTTGTACCAAGAACTTGATGATTTAAATTGTCAAGAACTTGATGATTTAAAATTGTCTGGCTTTCAAATTTAAAAATGTATGATTAATATATATATATATATATATATATATATATATATATATATATATATATATATATATATATATATTGTTAATTACTACAGTAATACAGAATACTGAATCTACATTTTGGCTGGTTAAATAGTATAAATCTATACTTCCTGCCAGAAAGAACACATCTAAATCTAAAAAAAAATTAGGAAAAGTGTACCTCCAAGTACAAGAACGTACTCATACCATACCTCTGTTTTTTATTGTGTACACAGGATTTATTTAAGGATTCGACTGCTTTAAAAAAAAAAAAACACATTTCTCTTTGACAGTGGTGTACAGGTGTACCATATAGTACTGTTCACATTAATATTGCTAGAATTTAATTGATATAACAATTATAATAATAACAGTATTCTGTATTGAAAGCTCTATGTAAATACATTTTATTTGCACAGTAATTTTGTATTTTTAAAGCACTTTTACTGAAATGTGAAATCCAGAAACCTAATCAGGAAGCCAAAGAAGAAATGCTGATGTATAAAATGCTCTTGGGTATCGTTCACACAGCAGGCAAAAGTGACCCAAATCTATGGTTTAATTTAGGCTTTTCACACAATCTATAAATAGAATCCATATCTGACATTTTTCTTAACAGTTTTCAGTGTGTAACTGATGCCCGTGTGCAAAACAGCAAAGCTTCCCTTGAAGTTTCAGTTTCATCCTGAAAGTATTTAATTATATATTTGCTTTGCTATATACTGTAAAGCCTTAAAGGGTATTTTTGGATAATTATTTATGTTTGCAGTATATATGTACTTACTAAATATTCTCCACTTAAATACTGTAGTAGTGTTTTGTTAAATTGCATTATTTTTATGTTTTTCTCTTACATAGGTTTTAATTCCAGCCAAGCAGAAGCAAATGTGATCAGTTAAAAAGACTGACCAAGTGATTAAACAGATTAACTCAGGTTCTTAACACATCTTGCATAACTACTTTTACACAAATATAGAACTAAAATAGTTAATTATATGCCATTATTTACCTAACTAGTTGCAGCACCTTTATATATAATAATACTGTCACATGTAAATTATTGTTATAATTCCTGGTACTGTGTTGCATCCAAAAAGCATTCTGTGCTGCAACACTCCTTATAACTTTTGTGTGAGTGGGCGTGGCCAAACTGCTCTAGGCTGTATGTTGGGAAATCAAAGTGGCCATACATGGATAGAATTTGTTCACAACAGGATTTTCACACAAAAATACAAATAAATATAATTTGTGGCCGTTTACTTATTAACCATTAATGCTCTCCAACTTTTGTTTCACAATAAGGATTACTGGTTGGTAAATACAGGAGTTGGACAATGAAACTGAAACACCTGGTTTTAGACCACAATAATTTATTGTGGTGACGGACAGTTCTGGTGGAAACAGGAGAGTTGAGGTGCACATTGAATTCTGATGTTTTTTGGATACAATCTGGGTTAGCACCCGAACATCCCATCCAGCTTCCTCTTACAGCGTCCACAGTTAATCCTGTTGGATGTGGTTGGTCCTTCTTGGTGGTATGCTGACATTACCCTGGATACCGTGACCCTTGATACATCACAAAGACTTGCTGTCTTGGTCACAGATGCGCCAGCAAGACGTGCTCCAACAATTTGTCCTCTTTTGAACTCTGGTATGTCACCCATAATGTTGTGTGCATTGCAATATTTAGAGCAGAACTGTGCTCTTACCCTGATAATTGAACCTTCATACTCTGCTCTTACTGATGCAATGTGCAATTAATGAAGATTAGCCTTTAAACCTCCCACACTAAAATGACAGGTGTTTCAGTTTCATTGTCCAACCCCTGTATATGCATATTACTGCAAACTGGCTGGAGTTCACTAGTGGTTTAAGATATTACTAGTTGCTTTGATTTTTAAGTTATGTTTAAGTAGAAATATACTGGTATTGAAATGTTGAGCTAGTTTTCATAAATGTTTCTTCCAATGCTGATAAACAGTACTCATTTATACAAGGTAAAAATTGAAAATTGTGGACTAGGATGCAGAAAATGAATGAATGAATTAAATGTATTTTTTTTAGGTTAATATACCAGCATTATGTAAACATTCTGCTCTTCTAAGGTTCAATAAATCAAAGCTTGAAATATTGTCCAAATCTGAAATCGGTGCATTCCTATTGCTTGATACAAAGCAACGTTCTGTAAATCCCAAAATAATTCTGATGCTACTGGGCTTCTCAAATTTAGTTACATTAGACCGGCACTCTGTCAAAAACCACTGAACCCAGTAATGCACCCACAGCTGCCACTGCCTAAGGACAAATGGTGATGTTAATATGTAGTTGGTGATTTGATTAATCTAATCAGATCAGATTATCCCTCTCTATATCAACACTAATAAGTAACTGAAAGTAGGGTAACACAGATGTGTGAACACTACATTGAATTCCACAAATGGTTGTTTGCCACATTTTTACCCTGTTTTGTTTTATGAAGTTGTAAGTAGAGAGGTAGGTGAGTGGATAGATAGGTATTTAGGTAGATAGAAGAAGGGTGGGTAGGGAAGTAGATATGGGGGGCAGGTATGTTGGTAGGTGAGTGGGTTTATAGGTAGGTAGGCAGGTGGGTATATAGGAACTGTATGTAGATATGTAGCAATGTGAGTGGGTAAGTAGGTGGAGGGGTAAGTAGGTGAATAGGTAGGTGAGTGGATCAATAGTTTGGTATCAGTTTGGTATAGTTTCGTAGACAGCTAGATAAGTAAGGGGGTAAGTAAGTAGGTAAGGAAGCAGGTATATTGGTAGGTGAGTAAATGGGTGGGTAGGTTGGCAGGCATTTAGATAGATTAGCTAAGTAGACAGCTAGGTAAGTGTCTGAGTAGGTTGAGGGGTAAGAAGGTAAGCAGGTATGTATGTAAAAGGGTAAGTAGATTGATGTGTAGGTAGATTGATAGATGTGTGAGTAGGTATGTAGTGGGTAAGTGGGTGGATATGTGGATGGTAAGATAGATAGGTAGGTAGGTAGGTAGGTTGGTAGGCAGGTAGGTGGGTGGGTTGGTAGATCAATGTGTAGGTAGGTTGATAGGTATTTGAGGAAGTTGATGGATAGGGAGGTAAGTGAGTGATGGTATGTAGTGGGTAGGTGGGTGGGTTGGTGAATGGATAGATAAGTAGGTGGGTAGGTAGGTGGGTAGGTGTTTGGGCAGATAAGAGGGTAGATAGGCAGCTGGGTAGTAGGGTGGGTGAGTGAATGAGTAGATAGGTAGGTAGATTGATAGGTATGTGAGGATGTTGATGGGTAGGTAAGTGAGTGAGAAGGTATGTAGTGGGTAGGTGGGTAGTTAAGTAAGTTGATAAATAGGTAGGTCTGTGGGAAGGTGAATGGGAAGGAAGGTAGGTAGATATGTAGGTGGGCAGGTAGGCAAGTATAAAGTTAGGTGGGCGGTTCGGTAGGTAGGCAGGTAGGTGATTGGGTTGATATGTAGAAAGATGGACAAGCAGGTGGATGGGTAGATATGTAAGTAATTGGGTGTATGATTAAAAAGATTGGGTGGATGATAAAAAGATCATAAGTTAGGTACATGGATAGGCAGATAAGATAAGTGGGGATATATATTGTAATGATGTAATGTTAATGTAAGTGGTGGTATGTTTGTAGGAAATTGGATAGGTGAGATCACAGCTAGGTAAGTAGGTAGATATGCAAGAAGGAAGGTAGGTAGGTAGGTAGATGCTCAGATAAGTAAATAGGTAGGTGAATCGGGGAGTGAATGGGAAGATATGCAGGTATGTTACATAACTTATCTGGGGAGAAATGTCACATACGACAAGAGCACACAGACTGCGGAAATGACAAAAATAGAGGAGAGCACAGCATTGTTGAAATAGTACAAATAATTAAATAAATCCATGCAGAGAATACAACGTGACTGTGTGCAATGTACAAGTATAAAAAGAATAGACATCCATTGCAAAGATATATAGTATATACTGTATATATACATAGTATAGTAGTTCTTTTATAGCATTTCTCAACAAACCATGTCTGGGACCTTCCAATTGTGTGTAAATAGTAAATAACAACAAACACTGAAACCCTTCCCAATGCCACAGTGTAAGTAAGAGCTCTCCTCTCTTGTAAAGCTGAATTTTACTCAGTTCCATCCAGGCGTGTGCTCACAGCTGCCCCACATACACAAACTAATCCGTGGACTCTAGAGAACAAATGCTTTGAAGCATGAAGAGCAGCTAAGAAGAAAGCTGCACTCACAGGGAGAGAAAGAGCGAGAGAGAGTCTCTCGCAAAAGACAAGTCTACTTTTACAGCCCGGTGGCGTCGTCTTGTCGAGTTTTCACTTACTTTATACTGGTGAAGAGCACTTCAGATTCTAGTTTGTGGAATTAATGACAGTAATAATAGAAATACCCAGTTTCTGAGACTGAGTGACCTTGACACATACAGTTAACACACTCTCTCTCTCGAGTGCTGGCATCAATCTGGTCACTGACTCTTAATATAAATAGCTTGTTTAGATTTCTGCCTCTTATCTTCACCAGCACTGAACTTACAGTAGACCTGCTTTTTTATGTGTGACCATCACATGCCAAATCCAGCCACACAAGCCCCAGATCCCCCCTTCAAACAAAACCCGAAGCCCACAGTCAAAACTAGGGCAGGCAGGAGGCGAGAGAGAGAGAGAGAGAGGAGAGAAAGAGAGGGAGCGTTTCATCAATGAAAACAAGCTACGAGAGACACAGACAGCAGACGAGCACAGAGAGCAGGGCGAGCCGAGGACGAGTGAGGAGGAGCGATAGAATAAGAATGAATGAGACTGTACCTTTCACACAGAGAGACGAGTGCCGTCACCTTTATCTCCTTCTGTCTTGTTCTCTATGATGCTCGGCTCAGCCCGCGCGACAGAGTGTGTGTCTGTGTGTCTCAGAGTGTGTGTGTGAGAGTGTGAGAGGGGCTGGGTGAGTGAGAGAGAAAGGATGAGGGGAAGATGAGGGAGGGAGAGAAAGAGGATGAGGGAGGGAGGGAGAGAGGGAAAGAGGATGAGGGAGGGAGAAAAAGAGAGTAAATATAAGGGAAGAGAGAAAAAAGAGAGCCAGAAAAGAAAGGGAAACAGATGGAGGAGTTATAGTTATGAATGGAGGAGAGAGAAGAGAGGTGAGGCAGAAAGATGAGGGAAAGAGAGAGAGAGGGAATAGAATAAGAAAGGGGTTCGAAAGTATAAGAAAGAGGAGAAAGAAGATGAAGAAGAAGTATGTGATTTTGAATGGAAGAAAAAAAAGACAGATGGAGTAAGAGAGTATTAGTGAATGAGTAAAAAGGAGAGGTAAGGCAGTGAGAAAAAGGGGATAAGGAAACAGAGACAGAACAAGATTAAATTTAAGAGAAATAGAAAGAGAGAGGGACAAACTATATGGAGAGAACGAAGAGCTGAAACAGAGAGAAACACAATCAGAAAACAGAGCAAGAAAGAAAGAGAGACACAGATAGAGGATGTATAATTATGAAGGGAGGAAAGAGACGGTTAAACAGAGAGAAAATTAAGTAAAATGAGTAAGAGAGGGAAAGTGATAAAGTGAGAAAAGACAGAGTTAAGACAATTAGAGTTAAGACAGTAAGGAAGAGAGAGACAGCAAGGGGCAAAAGATGAATAGTAAAAAAGAAAGAGACAAAAAGACAGAACGAGAGAGATGGAGAAAGAAGGAACATGTGATTATGAATGAAGGAGAGAATGAGATAAAGAGAGAGAAGGAGAAAGAGGCAGGAAAGTAGAAGTGAAGAAGAGAAAGGTGAGAGGGTGAGAGTTTAAAAGTGAGAAAAAGAGAGAGAGAGAGAGAGAGAGAGAGAGAGACAGAAAAAGACAAGCAGAGAGAAATTATGGTTATGAATGGTGGAGAGAAAAGGAAAGAGAGGGTGAGGAAGGGAGGGAAGGAAGCGGAAGCAAGTATCAGTGTAAGAGAGATGAGGCAGAAAGTAATTGAGAGAGGAAGAGAGGGTGACTGAGAGAGGAATGAGAGAGAAATGGAGGAAGGAAGAACATGTGATTATAAATGAAGAAGACAAACAGCGTGAGACTGAGAAAGGATGAAGGAGAGAACAAGAGAAAGAGAGAGAACGATTGAAGGAGGAAGAGAATGCGTGTGTCTCTGAGAGGCAGAGAGAGAGAGAGAGAGAGAGTCAAATATCTACAGCAGAGAAGGATCCTGACTAAGTACAGGCAGGTATAAACTGGGTAAAGAAAAGAGAGAGAGAAATATATTAATATATTCATATATTATTACTATTACATATATATATACAGAATTTAGGAAACAATCAGAATCAGTGGGATGCCGGGGGCATTGTGTCTCTGCCTGAGAGAGCAAGGATGAGGGAGGAGGCAGACAGAGAAAGAAAGGGAGGAATAGACAGATGTAAAGGGAAGTGTGTAATTATGAATAAAGAGAGAGAGAGAAAGAAAGAAAGAGAGAGAGAGAGAAAGAGATAGATGCACAGCTGATCCAAAAATATGAAAAACTTACAGAACTAGAACTAACAGAACTAATATTAATATATTCATATATTAATTATATTACAGGACTCTATGAAATGGAGTGTGAAACTGCCTGAGAAAACAAGGAGGAGGCTGGGAAAAAGAGTGAAAGAGTGAAAGACAGTTGAAGGAAGGTTTATTGTGAATTAATGAGAAAATGAGAGGATGAGATAAGGAGAAAGACTGAGAGGGGATTGAGGGAGAGAAAGGTAGGGGAGAGTGCGTATGAGTAAAAGTGAAGCAGACAGGAGATGGTGAAAGAAAGAAAGAAAAAAAGAAAGATGGAGTGGAGGAGAGAGATATGAGAGGGTGATATGAGATTTCAAAATAAAGTGAAAAATAGGGTAAAATTGGTATAGTCGAGTAAATGGATAGACAGGGAGCGAGAGAAGTATAAGTATGAATAGAGGAAAGACAAAGAAAACACAGAGTGAGAGAATGAAGAATGAATGAGAGAAAGACAGAAAGGGAGAAACAGACAGATGCAGAGGGAAGTGTGTAATTAAGAATGAAGAAGAGTGAGCGAGAGGAAAAAGCTTGAGAGGAACACTGTGTGTGCGTTCATATGTGTGTGTGTGTGTGTGTGTGTGTGTGTGTGTGTGTGTGTGTGTGAGTGTGTGTGGTTAAACCCTGGTGTGACTGCAGAGCTCAGCACAAACAGAAATGATAGCTGTGGCCTTGGTGAGCTGTGGGGCTGCTGATTGATCCTGCAGAGTGAAACCATCCCAGAGGATATACAGGACAACCACACACACACACACAAACACACACACTCACACACACACACACAAACACAAACACACACACCTACACACACACCTACACACACACTCACTCACACACACTCACTCACACACACTCACACACACTCACACACACACACACACACACACACACACACAAACACAAACCCACACACCTACACACACACCTACACACACACCTACACACACACACACTCACACACACACTCACACACACACACACTCACACACACACTCACACACACACTCACACACACACTCACACACAAACACAAAACCACACACCTACACACACACACACACTACAGAAACAGGGAAACAAGGGCAGCTTGAGGGAGAACAAGTAATAACAATACCTAGACTCCCCTGAATCTTCCCTGAAGGTGCATTCCACACTGTCACGCATTTTTTAGGCTGTTATTGTGTGGATGCTGAGGTATCCCAGGTGGTGGCTATGGTGTTGCTAAGTGTACAATAGATGTCCACTTATTAACACCACTTACAGTGTGGCAAAGTGATTGCTATGGTATTTCAGTTTTGATGATGCTGCAGAGTGTTGGCTAAGATGTTGCTAGGTGGTTGCTATGGTGTCTCAGATGGTTGCTCTGGTGTTGTTCTCATTATCTCAGTATTTCCTATGAGAAAAAAAATCTAAAAACAAAACCACTGCTACGCATGCAAACACTGCATCCAGTCAAAATGTGAATACAATCAGCCTGAACAATATCTCAAAAATTGCAGCAAATCCCACACATCCATGACCTCTGCCTATTCTTCAGTCCTATTTACAACCCCCGGGTTGCCAGGTATGGAACACTATAGCAGGCAAATACAGTGTTCTGCAGTCTCGACATTTATTTATAAAGCTTTATGACCAGAGATGGTGCACAAATGCCACTAAAGGCAATGACACTAAAGCATTATGTTAAATCGATGGAGGCAGCTTAGTGCCCAGAAGGACTACAAGACAGATGCTGAGCTTCTAATTTTCTCCTAAACAGGTAAGCATTGACCTTCAGCTAAGGTTAGCTAATCTTAGTTAGGAAAGCTAGTAAGGAATTAGCATTTTAAGTCAGTTTTCAACATTCAAGTCTTTATATTTGTCCAGGAAAAGTTTTTTTTTTTCTTTTTTTTCTCCCCAATTACCCACCCACTTATCAGGACATCCCCTATCACTAGTGATACCTCAACACCAGGAGGGTGAAGACTTGCACCAAGTGAAGTCAGCCACCACCTCTTTTCAAACTGATGTAGCATTGCCAAGTAGCATCCCAGCGCACTCAGAGGAAAGCGCAGCGCAGCTCACAGACGCCTTGTGCTGATTGACATCACCCTTTGGAGTGACGAGGGGAAAGAGCGCCATCTACCCACCCAGAAAGAGCAAAGCCAATTGTGCTCTCTCAGGGCTTTTGGTAGCCAGTGGCAAGCTGCATAAACAGGATTCGAACCAGCGATCTCCTTATCATAGTGACAGCACTTTAGACCGCTGGACCACTCAGTTTTTTAGGTGGCAAGTATTTGAGTTAGGTAAAGTGATCCAGACTAGTTAATATAGGCTAATAAAGTTTCCCTAGATTATTTATAAATGTGATGATATTTTGCCATTGCAAAAGTTCTCATTTGAACAGGTACATTGTCCTCAACCTGTCAACCCAAACTGGCAACCCACTTGAGCTGCTCGTAGGTGAAGGAAAAATAGTTTTTTTAGAGTGTTTTAAAATTGGACTGTGGTAGCAATTTTACACACTTAAGGACATTTATTACATACACAGTACTGTGTATTGTTTGTGTTTCAAGTTATATTATTTTCTAATTTCCAGTAAAGGTGAGTCATTTCTCAGTCCTCAGTTCCGGAGTTTAAAGCTGTGGAAATGTTCTGTGGAAGATGCAGATTGAGTGCTGAGTCTGATGAGTGTGTGTGATTCTCAGTTACGATGTTAAATAGAGAAGTGTGATGATACCTCTTCACGTCTGGAGAGCAGATCCAGGCAGCGTCTCAGAGCCGAGCTCGTCTCACTGCACAGCTCACATATCTCTCTGGCCTTCAGCAGTTCAGGGCCTGCCATATCTCTCTCATAAACACACACACACACACACACACACACACACACACACAAAACAGATAGAGAAGAGGTTAGAGAAAGTCAGTTCACTTACAAAAAGTTAATTTCTGTAACAACTTGTACTTCACCTGCAGTTAAACTTTTACCACATGTTACATAATACAGTTATTAGAAACACTTATTATAAAGTCTGACCTAATATTGTTACCATATCGCCCAGGCCTACTTCATATTGCTTAAAAATATATATAATATATATAGTACTGGAAAAAATAAGAGAACAATTAAAAATTATGGGTTTCTTTGATTTTACCAAATTAAAAACCTCTGGAATATAATCAAGAGGAAGATGATCACAAGCCATCAAACCAAACTGAACTTCTTGAATTTTTGCTTATCCAAAAGCAGTGTGTAAGACTGGTGGAAACTGTGATTAAAAACCAGGGTTATTCCACCAAATATTGATTTCTGATCTCTTGCAACTTTATAAATATGAACTTTTTTTCTTTGCATTATTTGAGGTTTGAAAGCTCTTCATCTTTTTTTGTTTTTTCAGCCATTTCTCATTTTCTGCAAATAAATGCTCTAAATGACAATATTTTTATTTGGAATTTGCGAGAAATGTTGTCCGTAGTTTATAGAATAAAACAACCATGTTCATTCTACTCATATATATACCTATAAATAGCAAAATCAGAGAAACTGATCCAGAAACTGAAGTGGTCTCTCAATTTCTTTCAGAGCTGTGTATACATTTATAGGATTATATAGGATTTTAGACTTATATTTACATAGGAATTCAGACTATTTCCAGTCTGAAAATGTATTCTGCTCTGTGGTGGTTTTCTCTCCTATATGGGGCCCTTTTTATTGTAGAACAGGGTGAAAAAAAGGCTAATAATATAGTACCCAGAGAAATAGTCTGTAAATATAGAACTTCATAGTGATCCTATATGCGACCCACCGAAGCTGATATGAAGAATACTGGGTGTAGAAACTAGAAGGTGGTCAGGTGGTATAACAGTAATAACAGTCTGAAAACAGCAGCTACACTATATAACTGCTGTTCCAAGCAGAATGAAAACAGAAGAGTGCTACAGGTACAGGCAGTCATGTGACCTGCCCCAGGTGATCCTGACCCAACACTCTGTAAATTCAGTGGGGAACACTGTCAGTGTGTGACCTTACATAACACCCAACACACAATTATGTGCCGACATGCACTGTAAAAAAAAAATCTTGTCAAATTTACGGTGAAAAACTGGCAGCTGTGGTTGCCATTTTTTCACCGTAAAAAATACAGTGATCTTGTATATGGCTTCACGGTAAGGTATATTAACACTTGTAAAACAACAGTTTGAAAATGTACTAATAAAGAGGAGTTACTGATAAAATAACGGTGAAAGTGTATATAGGCTCATGGTATAGCTGTATAATTCACAATGTAACCCTGTTGCTTTTTAAGTGAAAAATGATCCATTCCACAGCATTTATTGTCCAATTTTACGGCAAATTTTTGTGGTTGTCCAATAACTTTGAGTCACGCTGTAAACAACATACAGTTTTAAACAGCATTATCTTTTTCAAAAGCGCTTCATTAACTGGACTGCTCACTTACAGCACAGAGATGTGCTCGGAGAGTGAAATCACTTATATACACATAATGTAAAACCCAGGCAGGTGGATAAAACCGCTATGAAACTACATCATGGTGATGTCTCTGAACTAAACATCTAATTAACATAGCCACGCCCCATAGACAGCTACGTTACATCCCATTCAGGCCCTGCTTTTCACAATGTAATATACTTTTTTCACAAGAATATACTGTAAACAAAACGGTTTATCAATATGAAATTTACTGTTGACAAGAATTAAACTGTAACTGCAACTGTTTCTTTTACTGTGAAATACTGGCAGCATTTTCAAACTGTTGTTTTTACAAGTGATAATATACCTTACCGTGAAGCCATTTACAAGATCACTGTATTTTTTACGGTGAAAAAATGGCAACCACAGCTGCCAGTTTTTCACCGTAAATTTGACAAGATTTTTTTTTTACAGTGTATATTTCACATCTTAAAATGGTAAAAAATATAATTGACGGCATGTTTTTTATTTAAGGTTTGTACACCGTGAATAATACAGTAATGTGCTATTTTTAATATGACTGTCCAATGCTGTCACCATTTCAGCTTTTCACCATATATTTCACATGTTAAAACAATTTAAATTAACATTTTTCACAGTTTTTTAATCTATGGTAATTCAATGTTTATTCTACAACAATAAGCTTCTTCTTGCTTTACGGTTTATTTTCACTGTAATTTTCACGGACATTTTTTACAGTGTGTTAGATTGTTTATGGTGACCTTATTCTGCTTTTTTTATTTTAGATTTTTTAAAATTATTTTAATTATCTTGATATTTTACCACAACAGGGTGGACAAGTTACTTTCTTAAAGGGGCTGGGTTATCGTAAGAAGACAGGGTGGACAGAAATTTTTTGAACACATTTATTTAGCCTGATATTTTTATGAAAATAGCTAAAAGCAGTACTACAGACAGGACAAACAATACAGCAAAAAAAAAAAGTGCATAAAATGTACAAAACCGTGGTTTAAAGTAAAGATTAGCTCTATTCCTCTATATTAATGAATGAATTACACTTATATATCACTTTTCTATAAATATAAGGACATAAATTTCACACACACAGAATTACATACATACCACACATATAAAAGACAGATCAATTTAGAGTATTCCTTTTTTTCTGGGTCATTTTAGTGTATCAACTTTACCAGATCTCCATGTTTTTGGCTGTGGGAGAAAACCAGTGTCCCTGGACAAAAACCAAACACAGGGAGAACATGGAAACTCCACCCAGAGAGGGACTTGAACCCAAGACCCCAGTGCTGGGAGGGTAACCTACTAATGACTAAACCACCATGTATTTATGTGTAATAATTAGTGGTGTCACGATTTCGATATTTTATCGAAATCGATCAAAATTATGTCATGGTCTCGAGCCTCGAAGTCAAAAAGATGATCGACAATCCCTCCCTCTAAGCTACGCAAACACGCGCGCATGCTACACAAATAGCGCAGCACACTGTAGCCGACGCCGTGGACATTGTGACTGCTCAAAGAGCAGCCCTTTCTCCAGAGAATGTGAACATTCTCATCTTCTTGAAGAAAAACTTACAAAAAATATAAAAATAACAGTTGTTTTGTCTTGCCTCAAATATGTTAATAGTTTTGGTACCTTAAGGAGCATCTTTCTCTCAGATAAAGTTAATAATATATGTTTGTTAAAGAAAAAGACTTGTCATTCTCAGGGACTGAAAAAGTCTTAAAGTCATATGTTTAACTGTTATAGTAGGATAGAGTTCAGTTTGTTATGGCTCTAATTGTTCTATTATTTTGTACATGATTGTTCCTGTATTTTTTTATTATTTATTTTATTATGTTGCACATTGCTGTTTTAATAGCGCACACTGCTGCTACCAAAAAAAGCCACTAGATGGCATTACATATATATCTTAATTAAATTATTTAAAGTAAATTTGACCATTAGTGCCTAATGTGGTGTATTACAGATCGCTTGTATCACTTTGCATCACTTATATCAAGCCCACCTTTTGAAATAAGATATTGTAAATTTGATGAATCAAACCAATGACTGACCATAGACTAATCTAAAACTGGCATAGGCCTCTCTGCTGTAAAAAAAAAAAAAAAGAAAAAAAGAAAATCGAGAATCGAATCGAATTATGACCCTAAAATTGGAAACAACATTGAGTCGAGGATTTAGAGAATCATGACACCCCCAGTTATAATGTGTTTATTCAGAATAAATCTTAAAAAAATTGATTATTACACAGTGTTTGTATTAAATCTAAGTAGTTCTGCTGCACATGACACAGCTGAGCTGTGATCTGTAGATATAAAGGTGTGAAGGTGTTGTGTGATGCTGTTTGGTAACAGAGTGAGGGGACATGCTGTAATAGAGGAGGATCTTACTGTTGTTATCCTCAGTCTTCACCATAGAAACAAAGGAGGCCACCTGAGACTCCAACTTCAGCTGGAAGCTTTCAGCTGCCTGAGTGGAGAGCACAGATCATTTGTAGCCAAGAAGCAAAGAACAAAGGTCTCAATGTAACCTTAAATATAACTACCCTGCTGTGTTCTGGTCAAATTGACTGATTTATTGACTATTTTCTAGGTTTTCTGTCTGAAAATGTATTTAATTTAATCAAAGTATCGTTAATTTCCATTATGTGGTCGTCACAGGGCATCTAAACACAAAAAATTAATATCTGACCATTACAATTTTCAGTTAAAGATGACTGGTCATTAGAATAGAATGGGTGACACTATTATAAGTACATAGAAATGAAATGAATTAATTATTTTGGATTTATAATCATCAGTTCCATAAGGCTCCTCTATAAATTATTAATGGTTAAATAATTAGGTGGTAAATACTTTAAAAAACCTCAATAAGCAGTAGTAAGCTGTTAAACCTCACATCATTCTTAATGCTTATCTTTCTTTGTATTTTCCATCAGTCAGAATGAGTGAAATAAACCAATCAGTGTGCCAGTTGTCATTCCCTTTAAGAGGCAGGTGAGCTCTGACTTTGGCGCAATCGTATCTTAACAGTGTGGCACTTTTTGTGCGTCTCTGCAGAGGATACAGACCTGCGCGTTCACACTGTGAAGATACACCAGCAGCTCATTTAAGGGAACAGCAATGTTATTTTATTCTTTATTCTGTTTATTGTTGAGGTAAAAATCTGTTGTCAGGGTTTTAATCAGTCAGTGGCGCACCACCAAGTGTATTTCCCACCACCAAGATAGAAACATGCCAGAAATTTACCTGAACACACCTCAATTCCAGACCACCATGCTCATCAGTGTAAATTTATTTCTAAACTCCAACGCTATTTTAACAGCACGGGCACAAGGCGTGAAAATAGACTGCTGACGTGGTGTAAGATAGCAAAGAGCATCGCAATGCGCCTTGTGCAGGATGTACGATAGAGCCCACTGTGTTGTATATTAACATATCCTCTATCCCATTATTTCCTCTATCCCATCTATCTCCTCTATCCCATTATTTCCCTCTGACCTCCTTAAGGCCCTATCTATAGATGCTTTATTTTTAACTTCTATTATTTTTGTACTTAACCTCTTCTATTTGCACTTCAATATTGTAAGTCGCTTTGGACAAAAGCGTCTGCCAAATGTAATGTAATGTAATATAATATATTAAATGACTTAACTGACTTTCTATATTAATTTATTAGATATGTTACTAACTGATGAAAAAGACAAAGTAAGATAAATTAATGTGAAAATCACTAATGGCCTATCTTTTATGTGTTGTAACTGCTTAATAACAGTTTTTGTAAGTTTGTGAGTACATACTTAAATGGATTGTAAGTATTAACAACCTATTTAAAGCGACAGTCCATATTATTTTGTTTCTAAACTGAAAGCAGAAGCATTTCTGAGTGGAGAAGGGACAAAAATTTGTGTTTAATGGTACCAGTGAGCTGGAACGACCATTTTTGTTAAGTCTAATATATTCATTCTAAAAACTGGGGTGTCGGGTCACTTCTCACAGGAGTTCTTCTTCTGGTCACGTCACGCATCTTTACGTACTTACGTCACACGTACAGCCTCTAAAAGAGGATCCAGCTCAGTTTTACTGAATGCGAGCAGCTGGTGGAGCATTGGAGACTTCAGAAGGGGAAACCTCAGTAGCTCATTCACTCATAGTAAAACCAAAAAACCAAGGAGTGAAGTTTCTGAGCTCTCTCTCTCTCTCTCTCTCTCTCTCTCTCTCTCTCTCTCTCTCTCTCTCTCTCTCTCTCTCTATCTCTCTCTCTCTCTCTCTCTCTCTCTCTCTCTCTCTCTCTCTCTCTCTCTCTCTCTCTCTCTCTCTCTGACTGAACATAACCTGGATTCGGATTCATCCGCTCTGAAAGAAGACCGCATCACACCCACCCAGCTTAAAATTATTCTTCCACATGTTTGGTGGAATTTACCTATTTCTCCCTTACAGATATCAGCTTTAAAAACATTTATAAATTATATAAACTGTATAAACTACTTATAAACCTTTTATAAAGGAGATTTATTTTCCCTTATCTATAATTGAGCATAATTGAGTCATTTTTGACCAGGAACACAGAATTGGTTATCATGGTATGAACACACAAAAAGACAATTAAAATAACTCTAAAAATACAGCAGCTGTTCTATATTTCACTTCCTAATGGCATAATGCAGCATGTGTTTAACATACAGCCTGAACCCCATGAAGGGACGGAGCAGGAAGAAGCTTATCCTACCTGCAGGCAGTCTGACACGTCGCCCAGAGCCGGCTCCTCCTCAGCTGCCTCCTCTTCCTCGGCACGGGTGATTTCCGGTTTGCCACAGCGGGCTCTGCATGCTGAATGCTCCTCTATGGCGTCCAGCCATTTCTATCCATATGGACAGTGGATATATGAATAACTTCATTCAGATTTTTTGCTGCTATAATAGAATATTATATACAGCTCTGGAAAAATTAAGAGACCACTACTTTATAGGTAAATGTTAGAGAAAAATGAACATTACATATTTTTTAAACTATTGACATTTCCCCAAAATGTTCAAATAAAAATATTGTCATGTAGAGCATTTATTTACAGAAAATGATAAATAGCTGAAATAATAAAAAAAGATGCAGAGCTTTCAGACCTCAAATAGGTTCATATTCATTTAGAAACAACAATACTAACAATTTAACTCAGGAAGATTTTAACTCAGCTGTTTTGGAGATAAATGTTTTTCATTGGACAGCGACGATATGTGTTCCTTAATAGTTTTAAGTCTTCAATATTAATATACAATGTAGTAAATAATAAAAATAAAGAACAAATATTAATCAGAGTGTGTCTATACCTTTAACTGCTACTGTAGATGTTAAAGTATCAGTATTAATAGTACTTCAAATTTTTGATGTCTTCATAATAAATCTACTATATAGAAAATAATGAAAATAAAGAAAAAAAAACATATATCGTCGTTGTCCAATGAAAAACAAGTATCTCCATTTTTCTCGATTTTTGTACTACATAATTTTATCAAACAAACTGTCCCTTACACTGTGACACAATTTCTTAATGAACGGACCAATAGAAATACTTCAAAATGACCTAAAATAAACTCTTTTTACATTGAAATCCATTGAAAGTTTTTTTTCTCATCTGTTAAGTAGCTGTTTTGGAGATACTTGTTTTTTATTGGACAGCGACGATATGCTTATAAGAACGGGGTGCACAAATCAGTGATCAGATCATATGACTCACTTTTCTGATGATCTCCGGTTCACCACAGCTAAAGGACACCTTGAAGTGATGAATGCTGTCATCACAACACTTGAGCGTAAAGAAGTATTTATCCCAGCCTTTCACCTTTCAACCAGAAACAACCAGAGAATTTTAATCAGGCAGCAAAAAATAGCAATTATTTAATATCTGAATGTACAGTATGCATATCAGAATCTGGTAGTGTCTGATTATGAATTATAAGACTTTTATTTGGTTACAGTATCCAGTTTAACTCAGTATCAGACAGCAGCTGCTGAGGGATCAGGACTAGGTTTAAACACAGACTGCTGAACTACAGTGTTTTGCGACTCACCACACACTGAGCCCCTATAAGAGGCTTACAGCCCAGTCTAAGATCACTGTACTCAGCATCAGACCTGCCACACACACACACACACACACACATATACACAAACACATAAAGTAATCATCATTACTGAATATGAGATTCATTCATGATGCTCTAAAATCTTAAAAATATACTTATAGATCATAATTAATCATTCTTAATCAGTGTATAAAAAACTATGAGGCTCAGCAATTTCTAATTTTTAGGATCTTTTAGGATTTTAAGATCTATGCTTAATATGATTCTGATTAAAATCTGATCTACTTCGCTAATAATAATAATAAAAAAAAAACAACATAGCTAGACAGAAACTATCGGGGTCAACACCGGTAAACAGCAGCAAGTGGAAGTAAACATACCATTAACAGGAAACAGTCCACAGCCACCATATACAACAAGGTAAAATCGGAGGGCAGGTAAACATTACAGTCGGTTAATACAAAAACAAGATTGTTAACTAAAGAGCTAACATAGCCAATAGGATAAATGCTTTGTAGAGTGGAAAAAACAACAGTACTTGTCAAGAAGTAAGTAAAGAGAGGGTGTATATATAGCGAGTGTAGCAGGTGAAATCAATATTCAGGTGACTGGCTTCCTGGTAGTGCTATGTTCTGTGGCACATGATATCGTGAATGGGAGTGATGTCAGTGTGTGGTGCATTTTGGGTATTGTAGTCCAAAGACTGGAGATCACAAATAAAAAGCTGAGGGTGGGAGAGACAGGAGCACCTTCGGTGAAGGTGAATTGCTTTTTATATATGCAATTTTTCTTTTTTTTTTCATGAAAAATTACAAATGCACAAAATGTCCAAAATATGTCACAGCTAACTTTTCTGATATTATTTTAACCTTTGAATTACTGTGTTCTTCTACACTAAACAATCAATTTTAAATAAGTGTTGTAAGAGCTTACATATTTTAGTGAAAATTGCATACATTAGTGTTTAGATTATAATATTTCACTCTATGATATCCATGTTACAGTGCCAGTCAAAAGTTTGGATACTTCTTCTCATTCAGTATTTTTCTTTATTTTCTGAATTTAATTAATTTATTTATCTAATTTATTTCCTACATTGTAGATTAATATTAAAGACATGAAACAATTAAGGGACACATATGGAAAAACTTTCTATTTGGACAAGCAAAGCTAGCGATCTGGCTCACAAGGCGTAATAACCTTCGAGATGAAGGTGTAACGGACCCTGAGTTGCTGTTTAAAGCCCTGGTCAAATCACGCATAAATGTGGAGTTCTCATATTATAAACTGATCAACGATGTGCTAAAGTTTCAGACTGTATGGTGTGTTAGGGATGTGGTGTGTACAGTGGTTGATGGTGAATTGATTATTAGTGTATGAACTGTAATATTTTTGTGTTTTTATTTTCTAGAATTGGGTTGGGTTTTTATGATATAATACTTTTCTGATGTATTAAAGTTCATGTAAAAGTAAAAAAAGTCATATGGAAAAACGTAGTAAACAGTAACAACAAGAAAGGAAGCTGAGATGTGTTTAAACAGCACTGGAGTCTGAGGACTTACTGTTTTGAGTACCAGCTTAAGTTCCCGTCCTCCAGAACCACCCAAACCGAAGCCCAGGCCAAGAAATTGGACTTCTGAAAATGATTAAAGAAACAGACAACTTGTTCAGAAAAGACTCTTTAAAATTGCTTGGTTCTTTTTTTTTTTTTTTTTTATAGTTTCTATAGCATTGCTCAATGTATTATTAGAAGCACCTTTGGCAAAAATGTATTACAATTTTAGTAAAACAAAAACTCTCTGGTGAACCCAACTCAAGGCTTATTGTTTATGTGAAATTTAAAAAATGTTTTAAAAAAAAAAAAACACTTGGACACCATCTGGTGGTTGCAACTGGGAGGTTCCTGGAAAGCCAGCAATGTTCAGTGTGTTGAGATTGCATCAGTTAAACAGAATTTATCATTGCTTTCTAATAAAAAAAATAAAAATAAAAAAGGTAAACTGTGGAAATAAATTAGGATGAATTGACCTAAATTTACTTACAATAAAAAAAAAATATTTAAAAAAGTACATTTTTGGAGATACATGTTTTTCAGTGGGTGGTGATGTTCTGTGTAATTTATGTCTGTTTATTTTAAACAGCAGGTATCTAATATTATGTTTATTTGTGTAAGCATAACATTGTGTCAGTATACTGTATATTAAAAATACATTTTATATTGACATAGACATTTACATACAGTGCCAGACATTTTTTTTTCTTTTTTCTTTCTTTTTTTTTACATTGCAAATTTAATATCGAAGACTATATTAAAGCTCTACGGGAACACATGCTGAATTAATCTGTAAATAAAAAGTATGAAAAAAAAACATAATTTGTTTTATACTTTAGATTCTTCAAAGTATCACATTTATCTTTAAGGATATAAACTTTTTACTGATACTGTATATCAGAAATGGAGGGATTGTAAAACATGATCTGCCCTTACCTTCCACAACACTCCTTCATATCTTCTGGCTGTGCTGGCTGCTCTCTTATGAGGAGAAAAAGAGATCAAGTATATAAGCCTGGTATTTTAATTTTAATAAGTTATCTGTGTATTATACTGTGTATAAATCATATTATACACTGCCTGGCCAAAATAAAAAAGTCTTCACCTGGATGTAATGTAATGTAAGTAAATGATGTGGGGTTGGTTGATGCTGCAGTTGGTCTGCAGGTTTAGGTTCAGCAACAGTATGTGCTGAAAGAATGAGGTCAGCTGACTACCTGAATATACTGAAAATAGACCAGGTTATTCCATCAATGGATTTTTTCTTCCCTGATGAACACGAGCATGTTCCAAGATGACAATGTCAGGATTGATGGGTCTGGAATTGTGAAAGAGTTCAGAGTTCAGGGAGCATGAGATCATCATTTTCACACATGGATTGAGAGAGAGTTCACCACAGAGTCCAGACCTTAACCCCATTGAGAATCTTTGGGATGTGCTGGATGGAGAAGAGCTGCTTTGTGCAGTGGTCAGACTCTACCATCATCAATGCTGCTGCAAGATCTTGGTGAAAAATTAATCCAGCAACACTGGATTGAAATAAATCTTGTGACATTGCAGAAGCTTATTGAAACGATGTCACAGTGAATGTGTGCTGCAATCAAAGCTAAAGGTGCCCAGGCAGTGTATAAAAAGCAGAAAATATGACATTTGGGCTAAACACCACATTCTACCTTTTCTTGACTTCTTTCCAGAAGATTCCTAATTTCATCATCTTCAGTAAGGTCTAGTGCAGACTGGCCTGTAATGAAGCATATAAGATTATTACTGAAGTTACCATGAGGGTGTCTGCAGACGTCCTTATATAAATTAAAATACCCTCAAATACTTTTTTTAAAACACTTTAAACACTTTAAACGCCACCAGATATGCAGTGATGATGTAGCACTTTAAAAAAACATCTTATCTGCCAGAGTCTTTCTTGAGGGATTTTATATGAATCCTTAGAAGGTTTGTGTGCTTTTTAATGCTTTTAACAACCCCTGTCTATGCCTTTCTATAATTGTTTTTCTTTTTTTTTTTAAATAACAATAATTTGTACTTGTTGTATGTGATTTTACTTATTTTGTTCTAGAATATACTGTAACACACTGTGTCTCCACACGCATGGCACTGAAAGCGCTCCTGTCTCTCCCACACTCAGCTCTACCTGCAATCTCCAGTCCATCTCTGGACTACGATACCCAGAATGCAACATACTCACATCACTCCCTCACATGATCACATGTCTCTGCACGCACCTCAAGGAAATCAATCACCTAAATGTTGTCTTTTTACACCCATATATATATATACATCTTCCTTCCACACACACTTCGCTGAGTACTGTCGGTTTACCTCATACAAAGCTTTTTCTTCATTGCCTGTGTTTTCCTCTCATGTATGATCTTGTTTTGTTTTTCCGACCTTGTTTTTGCCTACTCTCCGATATACCCTGCTCGTGTATGACCTTTGGACTGAATCTCATTTACGGTATTTTTACTCTTCTTTACAGTATACTTGTACTGACCCTGAACGTTTTGACTATCCCCTGTATTGCTACTTTTATTAATAAAATACTAAAAAAAATACTTTTATTAAAAATCGTATTTGTCCTGTCCTGTCCAGCATGACAATCTAGTATAAATTCCATAATATTGTTCCAAATTTGTGACAAATTCAGGCCCATAAATGAATAATTCCTATTTACGTTTTGTTTTCCAATACCTCTACATTGCTCCTGTAGGTTTGTGCTAAACGGAGCTGTTCATTCAGTTATTTTACTTTCTGAGCCTAAATTTGCCACATCTGTCTATTGTCCACTTATATGTTTAAATGTTTAGAATCAATTCTTTTTGCAACTTTACATTGCGGCATAAACAGATTTTAAGGGCAAAGAAATTGATAATATACGGTAAATAATTTAGTCAGTGGCTGATTCACAGCAGCTGTGTAATATCCAGGACACAAAATGTATTTAATACAAATGTACTGTATACTGCAAATTATTTCAGATTTGATTTTACATGTAATGAAAAGACCTTGCATGTACATATCTGCACAGATTACACAGATATAAAATATGTTTCAGACCAAATTTCTTTATTAATATAATGTGTCAGACACATGTGTGGTATTCCCTTCAACAATTAACTTCCCCAGGTAAAAATATTTATAGGTAGATCATTTACAAGAAGACTGTAAGTACTGTAAACTTTCACCATGCAATAAGCAAGACGAAAAGCCTCGGGCTTACAGTGAACTAAACAAACCAACCAGTTGTATTTCATTCCATAAAACCAGTTGTGTATGATTACTGCTCAGGTATGATGAAGTCACTCCAGAGGTGTGTTATACTGTACCACGCTTGTTCTTGGCAGCAGGACTGGCTCCATTCCTCAGCAGCTCATCCACACAGCGACTGTGCCCCCTGCAGGACGCTATGTGCAGTGCCGTGTTTCCGTCTGGGTCCTTGCAGTGGATATCTGGAGGCCTCAACTTACAGAACTGAAAGGAGGATTGAGAAAAAAACAAGCATAATCTGATCATAAATTTTCTAACTATGGTATAAAGTATATAGATATCTTCTAATTCATAATTTAGTGAATGCTACTTTAAGGTGTACCCATAGAAAAAAAACACTCTAATCATTGCTCTAATAATCTAAACTCAAAATCTGACTTTCCTAATGTTTTCATGGCTAACTGCAATCAAATTCTCACACAAATGTAAATGCAATTTTGTGTAAAGTAGGGATGAACTGAATATCAGTCAAGAATTGCACTGCTGGTTAGAAATACACTCCATGATTAGATTGGAAAACTGCTAATGTTAATCATTCATGATGAAAATTACACTTTTTCTAGGTAAATTTGATATGCACTGCTGAGGTAAATGTATGCCTAAAATGGTACTACTGAGGTAAATCCACGATTGGAATTGTAATGCTGTGGTAATTGTATGACTAAAAATTGTGCTACTGAGGTAAATCCATGATTACCATTGCAATGCTGTGGTAAATGCATGCCTAAAATTGTACTACTGAGGTAAATCCATGATTAGAATTGCAATCCTGAGGTAAATCTATAGATAAAATTGTACTACAGAGGTAAATCCATGAATAGAATTGCACTGCTGTGGTAAATGTATGCCTAAAACTGCCTTCCTGAGATAAATCCATGATTAGAATTGCACTGCTGTGGTAATTGTGTGACTAAAAATTGTACTACTGAGGTAAATCCATGATTAAAACTGCACTGCTGTGGTAATTGTATGACTAACAATTGTACTACTGAGGTAAATCCATGATTAGAATTGCATTGCTGTGGTAAACATATGCCTAAAATGGTACTACAGAGGTAAATCTATGATTAGAATTGCACTGCTGTGGTAAATGTATGCCTAAAACTGCATTCTTGAGGTAAATCTATTTCTAAAATTGGCCTCCTGAAATAAATTCATTATTAGAAGAGTGGAATATTACAACTTGTACTTACAAATTGTAGCTTTGTAATTGCCTTTTGTTTGAAAATCAACACAAATATATATATTTAGGTCAGATGTTTAATTCTGTTTGGTTTTGGCCAAAATATTTAACTTCCTCTCTAGTGGAAAGTCTTCCCAAAAGTGTAAAAGCTATAATTATATAGGTGCAAATTGGCCAATTCTATTATAACCTTGATTTCATAAGAAATGCTGGACAAGCATCTGGACAAGGGTCTGTACATACAGTCTCATCACACTGTCAGAAAACTGAAACTGACCAGCTGAGCCACGGTGGTGGAGTCTCCCTCTTGCGCTGCTCCCAGAAGTTTTTCCTCCATCTTCCTGCTCTCTCTCCTCTCTGAAGCTGGATGAGAGATGAAAAAGAAGGTAAAACCAATGCACAGAATGCAATCTAGGCCACGCATACCCTCTCCCCCCCTCCCCAAAGTGCCCACCTTCCAGCATAGTAATGATTTCATCATCTTCTGTGACAGCCCTAGGGGTCTGAGCAGCTCCGTTGATTACGGTGGCACAGGCTCCATACCGCAAGAGCAGCAGAACAACCTCCTGAAATTCAAAAAAAGAAGAAAAAAGGATTTAAATAGAATAGAGAGATTCAGAGAGAGAGGCTGAAAAGAGATATAAAGCCTTACCTTTCTCCCTGACAGGGCCGCAAGGTGGAGAGGCGTGTCCCCCAGATCATTCTGGATGTTCACCTCAACTTCTTTCTTCAAATCACAAGAGAAACAATACATCACAACAGTCACAATAAATAACTTAAGATACTAAATATACATAATAAAAAAATAAGATACCACTTCAGTTTCTGAATCATTTTCTCCGATTTTACTATTTATAGGTTTATGTTTGGGTAAATTGAACATTGTTGTTTTATTCTACAAACTACGGACATCATTTCTCCCAAATTCCAAATAAAAATATGGTCATTTAGAGCATTTATTTGCAGAAAATGAGTTTTCATGCATCTTGGCATGTTCTCCTCCACCAGTCTTACACACTGCTTTTGGATAACTTTATGCCTTTACTCCTGGTGCAAAAATTTCAAGCAGTTCAGCTTGTTTTGATGGCTTGTGATCATCCATCTTCCCCTTTATTATATTCCAGAGGTTTTCAATTTGGTAAAAACAAAGAAACTCGTAATTTTGAAGTGGTCTCTTATTTTTTTCCAGAGCTGTATGTGTGTATGGTCTCCTGCACTGACTGTGGATGCAATTATTTTTGCTGTAGGTTTTTTGCTCCACATGTGACTCCACACTGCTGCAGATTGATCACTGTTACACGCCCACAGACCACCTACTGCTACCACCCTCTGACACGTTGCCCACCCTATTTCTGCATGGCTATTTTGAAACAACATATATGTGCAATAGATGAATCACAGGACATGCAATATCACACAAACCAGATTCAACCATGCATTTTATTTTTCACTTATTTGTTGTTTTTAATAGAAATCTTGTGAAAATTAAAAGAAATGTTGTGTAAGGTTATAAGGTGAAGGTGTATTTTTTATATGACCTATATTAAATTAATTTTAATTACTGAATAAATTTTTTTTAAATCTCAGTAGATATACATTTGCTTCTGTTAAAAGCCTGTAAAGAACTATTTTATGTGGCAGTGATTTACATATTTGACACTTTTCCTTAACTTAAATACATTAAATTTTCATATGAACATTATGTTTGTACCGTGTTATATAAATATATATAAAATATATACAAATATATATAAAAGCTGCTGTAAGGTTAAAGGGGGCTGCTTAATATTCATTAAAAAGTAAATAATATAAATTAAATGTAAAGGAAATGTAAATGTAAACAATGTAAGAAATAAAAATTGTAATCGTAATAGAGAAACACTCATATGATTAGATAATATATATATATATATATATATATATATATATATATATATATATATATATCCCATCAGTAGTGATGTCACAACACATAGTGCTTTAGACTGCTGGACCACTCAGATCCCTTTTTGTTTGCGCAACAAAATGTCTGCAAATGTTTTCTAGCTGATTCAACTTAACATATTTGTTTTATACATGTTGTTTCTTAGACATTTTCTTAATCAAAGATGAAAATATGTGATAAAAATAGTAATTTAAAGTTGGATTATTTGCAGTGCATTTAGTACACTAAATGCATTATTGCAGTTTTACCAGCAGCTCACCTAATTTCCTTTAATAAAGGACTGATTAGATAAACTTAATTCTGTTTATTTGATTTGATTAAATAAATAAGTAAATAAACAAATAAATAAGAGCATGCTGATCCAGATACAAGTACAACAGTAACAGTAAGCTACTACAGCACTAGATCTACAGCAGTATGTTCACTGGAATGTCCTGTTACTGTTTTGTTGTGATCTCTGTGACTCTCTTACCTTCAGCAGTTCCTCAACAACTTCTTTCTGCCCAAAGTAACTGGCCAGGTGGAGGGCCGTCCAGCCCCCGCTGGGGTGGCTTTTATTACCTATCATGGACAGAGAGCCAAAGACCTGTAAACAGTGCCATACACTCCTCCTGCTCATATCAGCACACTTCCTGCACTGAGGCTCGAGACTACTGTCCCACCTCCTGCGCTGTGATTGGCTATAGTGCCTCATCTCCTGTACTAGGATTGGCTGGTACTGTGTTGTATGTATTGGAGTTGTAATATTGTCATTTTTTTTAGAAGCTACTACTATTGACTACCACCCAATACTGGTTTAAGAGGCGGAGTTTGTCTGAATACAGGTGTGTTTTAAATGTTTTATTTAAGTTTTGTCCCAAAATATCCTCCCACACTTTATCCAGTTTAGGACCTTGACCCTTACCCTTCTTCCCATTGCTTAATATCATGTGAGCAGACCTTCCTCTGGTCCAATAAACGTTTCTCCTCCCATAATTCATTGTGAACTGGCATAAATGTGTTTTTTTTTTTTAAGTATTCAGACTATAGAAAGTGCAGTGGTCAATGAGTTAATCAGATGTTCAGTGTGCAAAGCTTTATAAGAGACACTGGTATGTCCTGAAGAAAGTTTCTAAATATAGAAGGGTATCTGACACCAGCAGTGCAACAGTGCAACAGTGCAATGCAACACTACAGGCAGTAGGCTACACTACAGCTAAAGATACAAGTAAAAGTAAAATAAAATAAAATAATGAATACTAAAATACAAACAAATAATGATTTGACCTTTCACATACATTTACTGCTGAATGAAATGTTTGTTAGATGTTTGTGTGAGATATTTGTTAAATTCCCTCAAGGAAATCATGAAAAAAAAACTTTCATCCCTATAATACACATCACTGTGTATTATAGGGATAAAATACCCTGGATTTTTTGTTGTTAATTTAGATTCCAAAAATTAAAAACAAATTCTTTAAAACATGTGCATCTGCAATGGGTATGTTTTTAATCTAAAGTCCAGATCTTTGCTGGTAAAAAAAAAAAAAAAACTCAACTCAACACCAACTGGTTTTGCTAGTAGCTGGTTTCAGATACATCTAAAAAAAATTGAATATCTTTAAAAAGTTACTTGATTTCAGTAATTCAGTTCAAAATGTGAAACACATATATTTTATAGATGTATCACACACAGAGTGATCTATTTTAAGCATTTTCTTCTTTTATTGTTGATGATTATGGCTTACAGCCAATGAAAATGCAAACGTCAGTCTCTCAGAAAATTACAATATTATATAAGACCAATTGGTACTTTTGGCAGTGTGGGCAGTGTGCCAAATCCTGCTGTAAAATGAAATCTGCATCTTCATAAAAGTTGTCAGCAGAGGGAAGCATGAAGTGCTGTAAGATTTTGGGGGGAAACAAAACTGCACTGACTTTAGACTTGATAATAAAACACAGTGGATCAACACCAGCAGATGACATGTCTCTCCAAACCATCACTGATCATCAGTAAATTTTGCATTCTATTTGGAAATCAGTGGAGCAGAGTCTGGAGGAAGAGTGGAGAGACTCACAGTCCAAACTGCTCGAGGTCTGGTGTGAAGTTTCCACCAATCAGTGATGGTTTAGAGAGTCATGTCATCTGCTGGTGTTGGTCCACTGTGTTACATCAAGTCCAAAGTCAGTACAGTGTTGGCAAGCTGCATGACTAGGATTCAAACCAGCGATTTCCCAATCATAGTAACAGCATTTTAGACCGCTGGACCACACGGCGCCCAATTTTTGCTGTTTTTCGCTGTTTGACATAATGTGAATCTGATGGTTGGTCCTTACAATGTCTTAAAATTTAGGATAAATGGACCAATTAACACAAACTATTAATGTAGTTTCATAGTAGGATAAAAAAAAAACTGACCAGTCCCCCTTTTAACCTGTATTAACCTGGGATGTGTGTGTGAGAAATGCTGATATTCATATAATCTAATCTGCCCTGATTCAGGATAATGATATGTAGATACCCAGATCTGCATAAAGTCAGACGCTTTAATTAATTTAAACCCCCAGAGTCACAAAAGTGTCCTTACACCAGATTCTGTTGAACATATTTAAGAACATTGCATATTCATGGTTCGGCTCATTCCCAGGCAAATGAGATGAGAGAAGTTTCAGGATGTCAAGAGGTGAATGAAGGCTGGCTTGGGACGGCAGATGAAAGACACACTTTGACCCCTGAGGGCCACGTTTAAATCAGACAGACTGAATCCCATTTGGATTGTGTGGATCTGTGTGTTCTCTGGATGTGAGTCACATGATTGGCTGAATCAGGTGTGTGAGAATAAAGAAGCATGAAAGTGTCGTGTAGCTGATTATTTAAGGCAGGAGGTGCTTTGAACATTGAAAGTCCTTTTCAGAAAAGTATGAACCATTCATCCATCAGTGGATTTGAAGAACTCCTCAAAGCATCGACCAGAACAAAGATCAAATCCATAGCTCCAGGCACCTGAAATATTTTTAAAGGTTAAATGTAAATTATTAAACTTACTGGACAAAGGGTTTCCTTTTACTACTATTAATACTATTTTATCATTATTAATATAAGTAGACACTGTGAATAAACAGGTTTGGATACATGATACATGATATGGTGAAATTTGAAAATAATACTGAACAAAAATCAAATAGAATTGGGACAGTGTACAAAATGTAGTACAAGTAAACAATAGTTTGGACACAACTCTTCTCATTTAGTGTGTTTTTTTTCCTTTTTATGATTTTTTTTTACCTTAAATATAATATTGAAGCTATAGAGCTATACAGGAACGCATGCAAAACTAATTTCTGAACAAAAAGGGTTGAAAAAAAGCCCTTAACACTTTTCTCAGTTTTTTTCATGAGGGAGAGTCACCTGGAACAGTTTTCTCAGCATCTTGAAGGAAGGAGTTCCTGGAGGTGCTAGACAATAGTTGCTCCAGCTCATCCCAATTAAATTACCTTAAATCACCATCTCAGTTCATTAGTTTTAGATCAGGGGATTAATGTGGGGAACAGAAACTTTTTACTGGCTACTATGTAATTCCATATGTGTCCCTTAGTTGTTTTCATGTGTTTAATATTAATCTACAATGTAGAAAATAAATCAAATAAAGAAATAAATAAAGAAAAACATTGAATGAGAAGGTGTGTTCAAACTTTTGACTGTGGATGAAGAAAATGCAGGTATGCCCAAAACAAACCCAAGATTAAGATAATTAAGATAATTAGTACATGCCTCTTGTGTGCGTTTTGAGCAGCACAAGGCATACTTTTTGCACCCTCTTGATACCAAAGACACAATGACACACCAATCCAGCTGCGATTGACTTTTGCACTATAGATTACTAAAATACTTGCACTATGCACTAGGTTTCATACATAGTCAAATAAAATGTTGAAAAAAGTTGAGCAGACAAAGCATGAAATATCTTGGGTTTACAATTCTGTCTGCAATTAAATAAAAATCAATGTAATTATAAGGAACACTGCATTTTGTCATTTGCATATTCCATGGTGTTTCATTTTTTTGGATTTGGTTGTATATTGTACATGAAAAACAAATGCTGACATTGTAATATTAAAAGTCTTAATATTACAAATAACGTACTGACCCAACAACCTTTTATTTCACTGTGTTGAAGTTCTGGATATTTCTGATACAGATACAGATCACAAATCTGAGTCTCTTCATTCCTTTAATATGGTTCACATAGAAAACCCTTGTGATGATGGACTGTAGCCTGTATCTCCTCAGCGACAGTTCAGTCCTTCAGGTCCCCTCCCTCACCTCCATATCATCATCGCTGTGAAATCCTGTCTCCTGGATTCGTTCCGCCGCGTGTTTGGTGCTATCCCATCATATCCCTGATGCCCTTCATCTCAATGCTCAAAGCTTGTTTGTTGTGTGGAAACCCTTCTCCCCCGGTCCCTTCATCACTGCTGTCAGGCTGCTCCTCAGCTGAAGATCCAGCGTGGGTGAACGGGATCATTTCCCTCCCCACCTCCCGCTCGCTTCATCAGGGAACCACACTGTGGCTCAGTTTCAGCAGATTTTGATTGGCAGATTGTGCTTTAAATACAATAAAGTGGTCTTTCTTCGCTAATGGCTGCAGCTTTTGTAGTTGAGTGTAGAGTTTTTGAGTCAGATTTAATAGATTTGCTGTCCGATTTGCTGATTGATATATTGTGTATAGGAAATGTATAATAAAGTAAAATAGAGTTTGCAGTGGCAAAGTCATTCAGAGTGGTTTAGTGTGACATTTGGTAATAAACCTACCAAATCTACACTGTAAACCCACAATTCACTTAAACTTGGGAGGGGCACTGGGTGATGTATGGGTTTAGGGTCAAGACAGGAAGGAGGGCTGACTGCATTTCTGGGTACACACTCTCATTATGAACAATCAAGTATAATTTTAAGACAATTCTTAAAGGTATGACATAAACAATTGCCATTTCTGCCAGGATACATGTATTTTCTTTTGCAAGCTACCGTATATGTCAATTGCTTCAGAGGAAGTACTGTTGTAATGTGTGTTAGTCAGAAACAGACAGATGGAATTTGAGGGGTTGACCATAAAAGTAAAATGCATTTCTTAGCTAAAGACACTAAAATAAAAATAAAAAGTTATTAATTGTTAATTATTTTAAAATTGTACACACAATCTGTTTCAAAATTCAAAAGAAAAAGTGCAGAAGTAAAGGCTGCTCTGGCGTTTTCTCAGGATCTTGTTGTATCTCTTTCCAAAAGAATTGCATCTTGTCACATGCCTGTAAAATTAATGTTTTAAACAAATAATATGTATATTTTTTATTTTATTGTTAGTTTTGTTAAATTTTGTTAAATTTGTTATTAAATAGATCATATGTGTATTTGACATTTACAGGATCGTATTTTTCTTTTTTCAAATAATCACATTAGATTCCAATAAGAAGTGTTTATGTATATTTGATGAACCTACACAAAAACAAGTCTTTACAGTGTACACTTTAAATACTAAAGTTTTTTTTATTGAAAAAAAGTGTTATAGGTCATTTTTTGAAATCATGTGGGACCTGATGTTTATATAAAAACTTTCTAATTTCTATTCTGTGTGTTCTTCATTCATTTGTACCAGTTTGGGGGCTTGTCAGTGTGTCTCACTCTAGAATATTCCTCATATTTACATCATTTATAGAATAAAAGCTGAAATGTCATGGCTGATTGTTGGGAGCATAGCTTTGCATAGTCCATAAGGTGGCGGACCCCCCGCTGTAATTTGGGCAGATAACAATCTTATTATCTGTGTCTCTCCTGAAAGGCTGTGGTGATGTCTGACAGGACTAATGAGGGTCATCTCTCTGTCTGCCTCAGGCTTTGAAGACCTGTCCTTAGTGTGGCTGAATGAGAGCGTTGCATGAGAACAAAAGAGTCTATTTAGGGAACGCAACCACAAAGTCATGGGACTCGGTAAGGACGGCCATGTTTTACTGTTCAGGTATTTTCTAACTTTATGTTCTATTATTTTTAGGAACAGAAACTTGCAGGAACAGAAGCCTTCAGAAGCTTACCGCAAAAATCTTACTCAGCAGGACACTGTTTGAGGTATAGTGAATTACCTGCACTTGTAATTTACTCATCATTAAAATAATTTAAATAATGACTATTGAGCATATTCTTTAAATTATTTATTAACTTGCTTATATTATTAAATACAATTGAATATTTAATAACTGCAAGGAAATATTAAGTCACCACTATGACTTATGCAGTAACTACTATTTTTTGTATTTTGTTTTTTAGAATTCTGTATATATTACTAATGCAGTTTTAAACAGGACAATTCTAAACCACATGCTGCATGCATTACTGAGGAATGGATGTAGATGACAGTGCTGACCTGTCCCCAGTAGAGAACATGTGGACAGTTTTAAGCGTTTTAAGTTGAAAGGGCTTTACCATCCCTGAAATGCATAAATCACATCAATCTTTCAATCAATCTATCAATCAATCAATCAATCAATCAATCAATCAATCAATCAATCAATCAATCAATCAATCAATCAACCTTTATTTTCTTTTGGGAAAACATTGAGGGTGATCCTCATTTACAGTATTGCTGAGAATTTACAGCATCAAAAGTGATTGAAAACATTTAATAAGAAGTTAGAAATAATAAGAAATAAAAGAGTATAAAATAAATAAATAAAATAAATACTCATTTTAAATCAACATTTAATATAATGTACAGGCCAAAAGTTTGGACACACCGTCTCTTTTTCAATGCGTTTTCTTTATTATTTTCATGACTATTTAGATTGTAGATTCTCACTGAAGGCATCAAAACTATAAATGAACACATGTGGAGTTTTATGTACTTAACAAAAAAAAGTTGAAATATCAAAAAAATATATACATATATATTGTAGTTTCTTCAAAGTAGCCACCCTTTGCTCTGATTACTGCTTTGCACACTCTTGGCATTCTCTCAATGAGCTTTAAGAGGTGCTCACCTGAAATGTTTTTTTCAACACATAGACTGTGGCCGTTTCTCAATCTGCATTCTTGTCTGTACTTGTGTTCTTGTGGACTCCGGAAACGTCATCAGTCGCAGCCCAAGCACTGTTCCAGTTCAGAAGATCACAGTTAGCCAAGTACACAACAAATACCCGGATGTGTTCTTGCTCCTCCCACTTTATCGAAGATGCATGGAAGGTGACTTGTGTGAACTTCTTACAGCCCGATATCCCAGAATGCACCTCGCAGCAGTATCAGCGTAATGCAGGATGAGAAGGTACATAACTGTAAGCACCTTTACGTTTTCAAAACAGTACTGCTGTGTGCTAAAATTATGTTTAATAAAGTTATTTTTAGGCGAGAATGTAGGGCTTTAGACTTCAGATACGTGGTTTATTTTTAAGAAAGCGGCTAGGTGAAAATGTTCTCCTACGTTTTCGGAACAACGCTTTCCGCTCCTCTAAGAGGGTGACGTCATCAAGTACACAGCTGTTCCAATTACAGAACAACCGTCCCGCTTTCTCCCGTCCTCGGGAGTCCCCACTCACGATCCGAACTTCTCAAGTCCGTACTTGCCAAGTACGGGAGTCCAGACTTGTGTACTTGTGTATTGAGAAACAGCCTGTGTATAGCTGGAGAGAGCATGGTCTCTTAAAAGTGAAGCCACCACAGGTCAGGCGCCCCCTGCTGTTCGCACAAAGCTGTGTAACTCCACCCATCCCTATAGGTTTCAATGGCAAAACAGACAACTTTCAATAACGTTTTTTTCTAATATACTGTAATTCAAACTCCTTTATTTAAATGCAACAGCTAGTGTAACCTCTGCTTATACTGTCAAATGTTTATATCCCCACAGAATTCGCTTTTTTAAAACGTTATTCAGCTCTATTCAAAAAAGGTGTTGTTATTGTAAAAGGGCTGGGTTACGCCTAGCTGGGGCGGGACCAATGACTGTAAGGGCAGAACCATAGACTGTGTATAGCTCTGTTGATGCAGCCCTCAGGGGCGGGGTTATTTAAATGAGTAGGCTGTCTCTCCACAGTCTTTCTTCCTCCTCTGGTCTCTACTGCGCAGACTGGGGTTTCAGGATCACCAACATGGCTAAAGATTTTGGCTTCATTGTCACTGAATGAATGGGAACTGCGACACAGCGTCCATCTTTTTTACAGTCTCTGTTCCAACAGTCTTGAAGGAGTTCCCAGAGGTGTTTAGCACTTGTTGCCCCTTTGCCTTCTTCACTCTGTGGTCCAGCTCACTCCAAACCATCTGGATTGGGTTCAGGTCCGGTGACTGTGGAGGTCAGCTCATTTTTTTGTTAAGTACATAAAACTCCACATGTGTGCATTCATAGTTTTGATGCCTTCAGTGAGAATCTACAATGTAAATAGTCATGAAAGTAAAGAAAACGAATTGAATGAGAAGGTGTGTACAAACTTTTGGCCTGTACTGTACATGAATAAAATATATATGTAAAATAGAAAATTCTAAAAGACCATATAAAACAAGTTGACAAATAAAATGTAAATAATTGATACAATATAAAATAACTAAAAATATATAACATAAATTATATATATATATATATATATATATATATATATATATATATATATATATATATATATACAATAATGAACTAAGAACATAATCAAAATATATAACTTTAAAATAAAAAGAAATAATAAATAGGTTATCAGATAAACCATGATATGTATTGCATTCATACTGTCTGCAATCAAATAAAATACAAATGGTAATTGAGAAAGAGTGTGTTTTATTTTTATTTGCAATTTTTTCATTGGTTTGTGTTTGTAAATATGATATTGAGTGATCGTAATTTCCAGCTAAAAATAGGAAAGAAACACAATGATCTCCAGTGATCTCTTGTGACTCGACAGTATTTTTAAATCTGCACATATCTGATAATTACCCTCCCTCTTCTAATTGGTAAAAGTGGTTAGGCACACTAATGCATATTGAGCTGAGCCTCCTCATTATGTAACACATGGGAGGGACAGGGCTGCTACACTGCTGATAATAAATCTCTGGATGCTGAGAGGACACAACACCAGCACTGTGAGGGTTTTGGTAAAAACGCAGAAACCCAGACTGTTTTCAACTAAATCTAAATTTAATTTCAGATCACAAGATCTCGCCCACAAGATACTGGTAGATTTACGATTAAGCACCTTTGGGTGGCACTAATTGTGTATATTCTTATAAACCAAGGAATGGTTACCTGGACAGAGGTTAAGCCTGATCTTAGACTAGATTTTTCCTTCTATGGAAAATCACAATTCAAAATGCTGAATTGCTGAAGTGTAGTCCAAGACTACACTTAATCCCTGAGTTCTCTGGAATGATGGATAGTTGTGCTCCATCCAGTACTTTTGGGATGAGTTGGGAAGGTGGTCGCCTGATGATCATCCAACATCCAGTAATAATCTTGGCTCTGAATGCAGTCAAATCCTCACAGCAAAGCTAGATCCAAACTCTAGTAGAAATCCTTCCCTGGACGGTAAAGACAGTTGCTTTCACAAAAGCATGATAAACTTCTTTTTATCTTTGTTTAATCTTTAATATTTTAACCTTTTTTTGGAATAAACTGTACAAACAATCAGAAATTAAATATAAAGTGGTGTGAAAAAGTATTTCCCCCCTGACAGATTTATTTTGTTTTTGCATTTTTGTCATACTTATATTTTTCAGATTATCAAACAAACTTTAATATCAGACAGATATAACCTGAGTAAAAATATAAAAAACAATTGTTTAATTATAATTGTATTTATAAAGGGACAAAAATAACCTATCCAAACCTATATAGCCCTTTGTGAAAAAGGGTTTGCCCCCCCATAAATTAAATTTGATTAATCACACTTTTTGTACAGCGGAGTTAAATTTCACTACTAACCACAACCAGGCCTAATTACTGCCAAACATGTAGAATCAATACATTTCTTAAATAGAACCAGATAAAAGCAGGTAAAGCAGATAAAAGATTTTAAAAAGCAACATATTATGCCCTGATTTGAAGAAATTCAAAAACAGATGAAAACAAAGTCATTGATCATCTATCAGTCTGGAAAAGGTTACACAGAACCACAGTGAGAGCTATTATTCACAAATGGAGAAAACATGGAACACTGGTAAACCTTCCCAGGAGTGGCCGGCTGAACTAAATTATCCCAAAAGGGAATGAATAACTCATCCAGGAGGTCACAAAAGAACCCAGAACTGCAGGCCTTACTTGCCTCAGTTAAGCTCAGTGTTAATAATAGCATCAATTCATTTCATTAAACTGTAATTAACAGTACTGTTCATTCATGTACCCTTATTGTAAAGTATTTTCAAATAATTAATTTCCCAACCCTGAAACAAAATTCACAGAATGCTCTCTGCTTGATTTCTATAGTGCTGAAAAAAAACTCTGATTCCAGGTTATGTTCAGTCAGAGACAGAGAGTGCGCTGAATCAGTAACTTCACTTCTTCGTTTCTTTGGTTTTACTGTGAGTGAATGAGCTACTAAGGCCTGAATTTCCCCTTCTGAAGTCTCCAATGCTCCACCAGCTGCTCTCGCCCGAAACCTTTTTTAGAGGCTGTACACGTGATATAAGTATGTAAAGATGTGTGACGTGGCCAGAAGAACTCCAGCAAAAAGTGACCCGACACCCCAGATTTTAGAATGAACATATGAGAATTAGCAGGGATGGTTGTTTCATCACACTGATACCATTAAACACAATATTTTATCCATATTCTTCTCCACTCAGAAATGCTTCTGCTTTTAGTTTAGAAACAAAATAATATGGACTGCCCCTTTAACTTTAACCCTGCAGAGTTCTGCTCTAACCCCAATCTACCATGCCTGTTCCAGTTAATCAGAAGCTGCAGTAGGGCCTAAAATATGAGCTCTGTGTGTGATAACTGTTGGAGGTGAGCTCTGTAGGGAGGTACATCTTAAGAAGCAGGGTAAATTGAGTAGCTCTGCAATAGACTATTCTCTCAGCAACATTCAGCACGCTGGATTCGTCACTTTTAACAATTAAAAACATCATGATTCACTAAATAATAGTGTATTTCCTTTTACAGGCGGCTTGATAAGAGGTCTAAATTACTATATATTCTATAATGGTCTTTACTGCGCATTAGTGATTAAGCCACATTCAGGAAATCAAGCTCATTCAGAGACCAGCGCTCCGGTGCCCTGAGTGTGCTTCATGCTAATTAGGTTAGCAATTATTATAAGCCGTTACAGTTCTTTACAGCCGGACTCTAATGTTTAATCCTTTTCAAATGACAAGATAATGGAGGCGAACATGAATCTCAAAGGATACTTAGAGAAAGAAACCTCAACAGGGATCTTTTACAGAGACAGACAGAGCGCGAGGGGCTAGCGAGGAGCAGACAGCATATTAGCCTTTGTCAAAGTCTCTATAAGAGATTTCAGCCCTTTCACAGCCCACTCAGCGCCCTCTAAAGTTACAGTGAATGGGCAGTAAAAGGGCAGCTTCTGTTATTATTAAAGAAGCTGCACCTGAATACCGCCTCTGTGAAAATAGAGGGCTTGTTCGTGATGTCGCTGAATGGTTCTTCCGCAGATCTTCCGTGTTTACATGGTTTATGGAGCTTCGTAGTGTGAAAAATTCAATGTGTGAGCAAAATATCTAAAAAGGGAGAAGATAAAGAAAGGAGAAAACATGGTCTATAGACTGTAAGCCATGTCAGTACAAAATTAACTAACGGTGATGGTGAAGGATCTCCCTACTGGAGTAAATATTTGATGAAACAGGGGCTTGTTTGTGATATTAATCAATCTTTCTTATTACTACAATCAATATATCTCAATTAGAATGTGCTACAATATTTAAATGTGCATGTAAAATCAATATAACATGCCTTTTGTGTTCAAAATTTAATCTGAATGAACAGATTATTACACATATAGAGGAATTGCATTAAACTTCACTGTAAAAAAAATGTTTTGTACATTTTATACAGTCCAGAGTAAGGCCAATTAAACTGAATGATTGTTATAAGTGGTTCAATAACACATTTTCTCAGGTGGGAGCAGGAAGGAGACAAGGAGAACAGATGCACTTGCGAGTATTTATTGAAAATCGACAAAAACAAACAAACAAGGAATGAAAAACTAAAAAAAACAACAACAAGGAAAAACAAAGTACATAGGGACTAGAGGAACACATAACCTGACTGATGTAGGAAGATACAACCAGGAGGGCTCTTTATATACACACAGGGGATAGGAAATAGGAAACACCTGGGACCGAGTAACGAGGGGGCGGAGCTACAAACGAACAGATGAGCAACAGGGGCGGAGACATGGGATAAACACAGGATATGTGCAAATGAACGGAAATAAACACATGGACAGACCAGAGAGACGCACAACCGGACGAGAACATGACACATTGTAATTTTCTTTTTTCTTTTATGTTTTTCTTTTATGATGTTTTATAATATTTTAGGCATTTTAATAAATAATTTAGATACTTCCGTAAACATATCAAGCTATTTAGAAGGTCTGATAATTCCCTGTCCACCCTGTCATTGTCAGTCCTGACGGTGTCAGTCTGCCTGCTCAGGTCTCTAAAATGTTCTCTAAAGACTCCACTTTCCAGCATGCACCCACACCAGACTTCACAAACTCCACTGATCACATGGCGCTACGGTGTTCCCGCTCTCCGAGTTGTTAATTGCTAATCCACCTGTCCTCCCTAGTGTATATACCCCTCAGTTTGCTCAGGTCTTTGCTAAGTATTGAATCTAGTTTTCCTTGCTCTTCTACAACATGTCGATTGTTTTTGCCTTGTTGTTACTGACCCTTTTTTTGTATCTGTTTATCGTCTTTTACCTTGCCCATTCTATTGATTACTTGTTGTAGACTGTTTTTTTTTTTACTCCTCTTTTGCCTTCTCACTTGTTTTATTGAATTTATTGTGTATATGACCCTGCTTTGCCTGACTACTCTCAGGTATGTTGTTTACATTTGCTGCCATTTGGATACTGACCCTGCCTGTCCCTCACAACTTTTGTAAGCCTTGTCCCTTTTCTAAAAAACTTAACATAAACAAGAGTTTTCCTGGTAGAGGTACTGAATTCGGCTCCATAGTGGTGTCTAAATCTGCATCCCTGCGATTAAAAGCACCACCTCTCAGCGAAGAGAGTTGCTTTAGCTAACTTTACTTAGAAACGCGCACCTGAGAGGGGGTGCTTTTCATGGCAGGGGTGCAGATTTCGACACACTTTCAAAATAAGTTAAAAAGTTTATTTTACAACAATTTCTACCTTTTCTGTGGTATTATTCTTCTTATTATTATTCTGTGGTATTAATCTTATTATTATTATAATAAGAACATAGAAACTCCACCCATATAGAGACTTGAAACAAGGACCCCAGTGCTGGGAGGCGAACCAATATGTAACATAACAAGACCAGTGATAAATGGGATCAAATGGACACTATCCTTTTAAATTAGATCCCCAGTGATGCCACAACTATCCATGTCTGTGAGATTAAGAAAGCATAATTGGTCTCAATGGTGGAGTTAAACTGTATTGCTAATATTTATTTGTACTCTATAATATGTATATTATTTAGTGTATGCAATTTATTTTCTCCAAGTGTAAGAGTTTGATATATTTTTTTAGTATTGCTTTAGGACAGTGTAGCACATTTGAAATTTAATTTAAATTTAAAGAGTGAATTACCAGTTTCCCTTCCTCTATGCTGATATATTATATATTAGTTTATAAAGGTCAGGTAAAGAGAGAGAAGAGGGTGTGCCTCAAGACCAATGCCAGTCAGTTTAAAAGAAGGAACACAGTTCCACCTAAATATCTTTTAAAGTAAAAAAATAATAATAATAAATTATTTTGTCCACTTCGCCTAGTCATTTTTTTACTTTTGGGGGATCCTCCAACAACATCCTCTCAAATAAAGTCTGTAGACGGCAGATAAAGAAAGAGGGCGTGGTCCACTGAGGTTTTACGCCAAAAGCTACTCAGAGAAAGAGAAGAGATGATCAGTATATGGCGAGATACTGCAGTTCTGAGGTTCTAAGTATTAGTATATTTTATATGCCCTGAAAATGTCACACTTCTCCAACTGTCTATCAAAGTCTACAAAAAGTTGAGTCATTTCAACTGTTATATGGTTCTAACGAAAGAAATAAAAGAAAGCTATACTTCTATAGCACCTTTCTAATAACCAATTTACACTCCGAAATCAACCAACACACAACAGCAAGAAGCAGAAGGCAATCATACACAGCATTTTCTCAACCTGAAATGACCTAGAGGACAGCCTTGAGCGGTTTGTATCAGGGTGGAGTGCCAATCTGTGTGTCTGGGCATACAGACATACACACATTTATGCACATATAAAAGTACTGTATGTTTTGAAAAAAGGAGGATGTAAAGTGTCTCCCCCAAAACCTCCTTCAAAACAAGCTAATTTCACTTTTCATGACATTTGCACCAACAAAAGTAGGTTCCAGAACCAGGAAACTTTGTTCACAGCGGGAACCGAAAAAAAAAAGGTTCTTCAGTGCAAACCATGACCACTTACTGTATGTTCACCACCACTGTGCAGCGCCCATATATATATCAACATTCCAACAATTAACTTATTGGTGCATCATTCCATTATGATCTCCATGTTTTTGTGCTGTGGAAGGAAGTCAGATTCCCTGGAGGAAACTCATGCCGATACAAGGAGAACATGGAAACTCCACCTAGATAGGACCTTGAACCCAAGACCCCATTACTGAGAAACAAACAAGCTTTCCACCAATCCAAACTTGATTATGAAGTCGCATTTACAGGGGTTGGACAATGAAACTAAAACACCTGTTTTTAGACCACAATAATTTATTGTGGTGACGACAGTTCTGGTGGAAACAGGAGAGTTGAGGTGCACATTGAATTCTGCCGTGATTTGATCAGCCGTGGTTTTATGTCGTTTGGATACAATCCGGGTTAGCACCCGAACATCCCTTTCAGACAGCTTCCTCTTACAGCGTCCACAGTTAATCCTGTTGGATGTGGTTGGTCCTTCTTGGTGGTATGCTGACATTACCCTGGATACCGTGGCTATTGATACATCACAAAAACTTACTGTCTTGGTCACAGATGCGCCAGCAAGACGTGCACCAACAATTTGTCCTCTTTTGAACTCTGGTATGTCTCCCATAATGTTGTGTGCATTGCAATATTTTGATCAGAACTGTGCTCTTACCCTGCTAATTGAACCTTCACACTCTGCTCTTACTGGTGCAATGTGCAATTAATGAAGATTGACCACCAGGCTGCTCCAATTTAGCCATGAAACCTCTTGGCATGTTCTCCTCCACCAGTCTTACACACTGCTTTTGGATAACTTTATGTCACTCCTGGTGCAAACATTCAAGCAGTTCAGTTTGGTTTGATGGCTTGTGATAATCCATCTTCCTCTTGATTATATTCCAGAGGTTTTCAATTTAGTAAAATGAAAGAAACTCTTTATTTTTTAAGTGGTCTCTTATTTTATACGTTTATACGTTTATAGTTTTAAACGTTAAAACCTAGTAGCTGGTACAAAATTGCAATAATTGCATGCTATAATATGATAATGTGGCTTTATATTGTGAAATATAAATATATTGTGTAGATTAGGTCTGACCCTAATAAAAGTCCTTAACGCAAATATGGCCCATAAAGGGCCAGATAAAGAGGGGAGGGTGTGGTCCAAAAGCAGCAGGAGACAGTGACATTTACCTTACAGAAACAAGCCGAAAACATTGTCATGCCCTTAAATCTAATTACGATCCACTCCAGTAAAAGCACCAGGGAACTGGTGAAATGTCAGCACCTAGGCCCGCGCTGGGTGGTCCAGGGGGGCTGATGAGGGTGCCATGAAGCCACATCCTAGCATAGACATCTCATTAGCTCATCAAACTGTGCTGACTGGGTAGACGGGGACTCTGGAGGATAGTATCATGTGCTGACATGATGAATTATTGACACTCACAGTGATAGCCCTATGTTACGGCAAATGACCCCACTTACTGTATTAATTAGATCAAATTCATTTATGATTGTGCTTACTTATCAAACATTACATTCAGATCTATAGAGAAGAGTTTTCAAGCATTTCCATTATGAGCCTAAAATGCAGAAACACATCCCATATACATACAGTGGTTTTTCGCTATTTAAAACGTTTTGCATTGCAGATTAATACTAAAGTCATCAAATAAAACTGAAATGATCAGAAAACAAAAAAGTGTTAATCAAACCAGAACATGTTTCATATTTAAGATTCTTCAAAGTAGCACCTCTTGCTTAGATGACAGTTTTGCACATCTTGACTGGATTTTCTCAGTCAGCTTGATGATGTAGAGTCACCTGGAATTCAGGCTTTCAGTTAACAGCTGTGCTGAACTCGTCAAGAGTTAATTACTTCAATTTTAACTTTAAGAGCAAAAACTTGATGTAATGATGAAACTGGCTCTCATCAGGACCGCCCCAAGAAAGGAAAACCAAGGGCCCTATCATACACCCTGTGCAACCTTACACCCGGTCAAAAGTCTACCTTCACTGCTGAGACACACAAAGTGCTGCACTGTTAAGATACGAATGCACCAAGTCAGAGTGCAGCTGCCTCTTTAAGGGAATGGCAAGTGATCCTCTGATTGGTTTATTTCACATTAGTTCATGCCTTTTGATCATTTTAAGCTGTGCAAGGCGTATTTTTTGCTCCCCCTTACAATACCAAAGACACACCAACACGCCCTAAAACACGCTGTAGTTTGCTAAAATGAGGCCTCAAGAATTACTTCTGTTTCTCTGTTGTTTGACTGGTATTGTTTTACAATCTAAAAATAAACGTAATTGTATTTTGTAATATATTTAATTTTGTTGTCTGTAACTTTTACACATATTGGAAAGACTAATTAAACTCAACTTCAAAAAAAAAAGTCGTTGCACCCAGAAGAAATCAATGAAACTTGCTGTGTATTCGCGCCAGACTGTCATGGAGTGACTCACAACGGCAGCGGGTCATCTTTAATGACAAGTGTCACTTTTGTCTTGGGTAGAAATGATCAATAAATCCAGATAAGACCAGAAGATCAGTGCTTTGTTGTCACACGTCTGTTTGATGGAGTTTTATGATGTAGGATGTAGTAATATATCATAAATAAAAATAAAAAAATCAGTATCCTCCCCACCCCAAAACGTTTTCTGGTCTGTCTCTTTATAGCTTTAGCTTTTTTTGATGCTTGAGATGCTGTGGTCTCTAAACAGTTCCACTTTTTAATAACACCAGTCAGGGTTGAGCGTTTGCTGAATATTCTATTTATATTGTTGTGTCGTGTGAGTGTTTACATTGTAAATATTGTATATGTTGTGATGCTGCTCTGGAGATAATGAGGGGTCCCGTGGGTGGAAATATCCCACAGGGCATTAATGTTACTTAGACAGAAAGGTTATGAATGAATGTCAGAGTGATTCACCTCCTCATGTGTCTCAACTCTCGACTTGAACTCTTGAACCTCAACTTTGTAGCGCTCCATTCCATTACACTTCATTTTCCAAAACATCATTTTTGGCTTGGAAAATATCTGGCCCTCAGCCAAACTTAATTGCCGACCCCTGGTCTAGTGTTTATCTCAAGACAATTGGTCAAAATGTATTTAAAAGTTATTCTGACTGTGTCTGTTGCAATACTGCCTCCTCCACCCAGAGCTAATTATGTAATTTTAACAAGTCCTAGTCAGGATGCTTTAAGCCTGTGCCCTTTTTAGGCGGCACCAAATCACTTCTTCACAAGCGTTAGCCTCATTTCCCTGCTGATTACATCCGAGGCAATCACAGAAATGTTGTGATTGAAAGGCTAATGTCTTGAAATCCATCTCTATTGTTCAGACAAAAGCTGTGAAAGCTTCTTCAACACGCAAAACATTTTAATTAAGCTAAACTCGATTGTAAAATGAGAAAATTGATTCAGGCTGCGCTTCATTTAATTATGCTGCACATTTTCATTCAATCAATCCGAGTTAGCATTTAGAGACTGCAGACATATACAGAGCTCAGCATATAATGCATCTGAAATTAATTTTTATTTGAGTGCATGGAAAGCTTTTTTTTTTACGTCAGCTGTGTTTATTCTGTAATGGCAATGTATGTATGTATGTATGTGTGTGTGTGTGTGTGTGTTGAGAATCCCGAACCTCACATCTGCTGTTAGGAACTGTACACCTGCTCGGAAGTCCTTTCTGTGATGTGCGCTGGCCAGATGTTCACGGGTGCAGAGGTGTTCAGGAAATAGACGTGATAATGACTGGGTATGAGATCCTCACCTCGGCCCATTCATCTACACAGTTTCATCTTTTTCTAGCTTTTCCTTTCATTTTTTTCTGCAGAGCTGTCAGACACATCATACTATATAAATCTTGAGCAATATACAGAGCAAAGTATATCAATCAGCCATAACATTAACACCATTACATAAAGACAAGGACCAAACTACAATGGCTACATCATGACTTGGTCAGAACATCTTGAAAAGGCATCTAATTAGAAGGGTCTTATGAAGTACTGTGCCTACCAGGAAAGGATGAAAGCTCATGCACACCTAGGGGTCATTGGTGTGATCCATGGTGCTCCCATCTCTCAAATAACAGCACTCAGAGGTTTCAAGTAACAAAGTACAAATACTTTGTTGACTTACTTAAATAGAAATGTTGATTATCTGTACTTTACTGAAGTATCTTACGTTCTGGCCCTGTTCCGTATCTTTCCTGTTCTGTCTACATGTTTTTACTGCCCTCCTGTTTGTTTCTTTATTTATCTTCCCCTGCACGTGGCCTGTGTGCCTCCGTGTCTCTGCCCCAGTCCTAAGTTTCTCACATGATACGTTTGTAGCTCCGCCCCCTCGTTACCTTTCCCAAGGTGTTCTTAGTTTCCTCAATATTTATAGCCTTGTGTTTCCTGTTTCCTTTGTTGGTTCTTGTAAGTTTCTACCTCTGTTTGGTTGTTGGTATTCCTAAGGTCCTAGTCTCTACGTATTCAATGTTTCTAGGTTTTGTTTACCTCGTTTTATTTCTCTTTTGTTATTGATTTTCTGTTTTATAATAAATTACTTGCATTTGCTTCCGCTCTCCACGTCCTCTACTTGCTCCCTGTTCCAACCTGACAGATTAGTTATTTTTAAAAAGACTTTTTACTTCTACTTCACCAACATAATTCTTGTCAACAACATGGCGTCTATCTATCTATCTATCTATCTATCTATCTATCTATCTATCTATCTATCTATCTATCTATCTATCTATCTATCTATCTATCATACATACATACATACATACATACTCAATAACTTTCTGTTATTTTCCTTTACTTTCCTATTCTACTGATACCCCAGTTCTCCTGATTGCAGCCCATGATCTAGGATCTTGATTGCATTTGAATCAGTTGAAAGATGGAACAGCCACATCCCACCGATATTTTAGGAAGTCACCAGTGGTACCCAGTACAAGGGTCAAGTAGGGAGAACTTTCCATTTGGACAGAAACAACTTCCTGCTATGCCATCTGTGTTTGTTTGAGTTTGATCCAAGAGCCACCTAAATTTATACAAAAATGCATGGAGGAATTGTTTGAGCTCTCTGCCAATCTGTGAATGATATAATTAGGGCTTTATATGAGCATTAAAAGTGGCCTAGAATGGAAATCTGTGTTTATCTTAATATAGTTGAATAATGAGAGCAAACTGTGAAGCACAAACACTCTTCACAGTTTTCTCTTCAATCAGAAAAGAAGTAAGTAAGTAAGCTGTATTAATAAAACACTTGTTTTATAAAGCCTGCACTGACCAAAGTGCTGTATATAAAAGGTTTAATGGCTACACATGAATACATACAACCAAACACATTGGTTTTTGTAATGTAAGGAGTAGTAGGAATATGTGAAATTGTGTGAATATGTAAGGAGTATAAGTTAAAAGGTGTCTAAAAAATTATTAGTCCAGTAAAGTATAGATAACCAACATTTCTACTTAAAAAAGTTAAAGTATTTATACTTTCTTACTTGACACTTCTGACAAGAAATGAATGTTTTGTTTACCATAACACTAGTTTTATTCTTTATTATTATTTGGGGTTAGCTCAGATCTGCAAGAATTCATTAATATATTATTGTTAATGATATTTTAGAACTGTTAAAAAATAGATTTATAAAAGATAACTATTCTTATTCTTAGCAAAGTATTAGTGCATCTAAAAAAAAATAATGTCATTGAAAAGTTACTTTATTTCATAAATTCAGTTGAAAATGTGAAACTCATATATTATATAGATGTATTACACACATAGTGATCTATTTTAAGCGTTTATTTCTTTTATTATTGATGTTTGTGGCTAACAGCCAATGAAAACCCAAAAGTCAGTGTCTCAGAATATTATATCTTCTGAGATGATATCTTAGAATATTATACAAAACCAGTTGGTACTTTTGGCAGTGTGGGCAATGTGCCAAGTCTTGCTGGAAAATTAAATCTGCATCTCCATAAAAGTTGTCAGCAGAGGGAAGCATGAAGTGCTGTAAGATTTTCCATGAAAATTCTGCACTGACTTTGAACTTGATATAACAAAGTGGATCAACACCAGCAGATGACATGTTTCTCCAAACCATCACTGATCACCAGTAAATTTTACATTTCATTTGTAAATTAAGGGATCAGAGTCTGGAGGAAGAGTGGAGAGACACACAGTCCAAACTGCTTGACGTTTAATGTGGTTTAGATCACTTTGTATAATACATCCATATAATATATAGGTTTCACATTTTGAACTGAATTACTGATATTAAGTAACTTTTTAATGATATTTATTTTTATTGTTTAGATGCACTATTATGTGCAGGTGTGAACTTCTACAACCTTATAATTCCCACCTGTTTTCCTCCCAGCTCCACGAGGAGTGAGTCTCTGTTCTAACCAATGGTTGAGCAGGTGGGCGTGTCCTGTGTGAGTAAAAGTGGGTGGGGGGTGTAAAGATATGAGGCTACAGTTTGTTCTGTGGCTGTAGATCAGATCAGACAGACAGTAGATGAGTGAGGAGGAGCTGCTCAGTGTGCTGGAGATGATCCTCAGACATGTCTGAAGCTCTACAGGTGAGGCTGGGGGTGCAGCAGTGCTGTGAACACAGGTGAAGCCTCGGTTAGATGAGCAAATGGGGAACAGTGTTCTGGAGGTGAACATCAGCCGGGACTATGTGTATAACAGCTCGGCAATGATCCGGCGGGACTTCGCCTTCACTGCGCCGGTGCTCGCGCTGCTGATCGCGGTCATGGTGGTGCTGATCGGGGTCATCGTTCTGGGGAACGCGCTGGTCATCTTCGCCTTCAAGATGGACAGGAGTCTGAGGAGACAGAGCAACTACTTTCTCCTAAACCTGGCCATCTCTGACTTTCTGGTTGGTAAGTGGAAGTTTTGACCATAGAAACAAGCTGGCTGACCAGTTAAGCTCTTGACCATTATTGGGTTTGATGGTAGGGATGGGCGGTATAACCCTAAAATAATATTACAGTATTTTGTGGCATTTTTTATTTTCTTGGTGATATAAAAAATGAAAATGAAAAATTTCATCAATATTAATATTACAGTTTTCTTTAGTAGTTTTATATACCACAAAGCTAAAATGCATAATAAATAGTGCATGCATATAAACTGTAAGCATAAACAATTAAAAGGAAACAGACAGTGCTTTCAATGCTCTTAATCATTATATGGAGTTTTTATGGTGTTTTTTAGAGTTTTGTGGTTTAGCTGGTCTACAAACATGATCAACCTCACCAAGCTAGACAACCAGTATGACCATGTTTGTTCATGCTTGTTGGCCATGATCACCATAACCAAGCTGGCTGACCAGTTAAGCTCTTGACCATTATTGGGTTTGATGGTAGGGATGGGCGATATAACTTTAAAATAATATTACAATATTTTGTGGTATTTTTTAATTTCTCTATGATATAAAAAATTAAAATGAAATATATGCAATTTCATCAATATTAATATTACAGTTTTATTTAGTAGTTTTATCTACCACAAAGTAAAAATGCATAGTGCATGCATAAAAACTGCAAGCATAAACAACTAAAAGAAAACAGACAGCGCTTTCAATGCTATAAACATGATATGGAGTTTTTTACACACTAAGAAAAGTAAGTACATATTTGTACCTAAAAGAGTACAAAGCTTGTCGCTGGGGCTGTACCTTATACTGAGGTACAAAAAAGTACCTTTCAGTGAAAGTCCATGTTTGTACTCATATTTTTGTGCCAGTAAAGATTATAAAGGTTATAAACATTATCATCAACTGAATATGTGTCAAAAACTTGATGATCCAAAATTGTCTGGCTTTCAAATGAAAAATGTGCAATTAAAATATATATATAGTGTTTATTAGTACAGTGGTACAGAATACTGAATGTACCTTTTGTCTGGTTAAATGGTACAAATATGTACTTATTCCTGCTAGGAAAGACTTTGTACTTCAAAGGGAACAAATCTGACCCTGTAAAGACCAATACTGTACCATTGAGGGTACAATTATAAAGAATGTACTTCTGAGTACAAAAAAGTACTCATATCGTACCTCTGTTTTTTTTAGAGTGTATGGTGTCAAAAATGTTTCTGATATCAATGTGTACAAAGCTGTATAAAAGACCTATTTAATGATGTTGTTTGTCTGCAAACATAATCAGTATCAGTAAGCAAGACCATGTTTGTCAATGCTAATCATCGATCAGAATAAGCAGCAAGACCAAGCTAGTTGATCAGTTTAGCTCTTGACCAGAATTAATTTTTTTGTGTGTTTTTTGAGTTTAATGGTTTAGCTGGTCTACAAACATGATCAACCTCACCAAGCTAGACAACCAGTATGACCATGTTTGTCCATGCTTGTTAAAAACAATGAGCGCCTTAACCAAGCTGGTTTACTGGTTAAACTTTTAACTATTATTGGGTTTGATGGTAGGGATGGACAATATTACCCTAAAATAATATCACAATATTTTGGGGTATTTTGTATTAAAATATTCTTGGCAATATGAAAAAAAAACAGATTTTTTAAATATAATATATAATAAGAAAATCATGAATTGTTAATGCACATAAACTGCAAGCATAAACAATTAAAAGAAAATACAGTAAAGAGCTAAACATATAAAAAACATACAGTGCTTTTAATGCTGTTATCATGATATGCATTTTTTATGGTGTCAAAATGTTTCTAATGTGGTATTAATGTGCACAAAGCTAAATGGAACACCTATTTGATGTTGTTGTTGGTCAGCAAACAAGATAAGTATCACCAAGCTAGAACGCCAGTATGCTCCAGTGTGGACCATGTTTGTCCAAGCTTGATGACCACATGGACTACCATAATCAAGCTGGTTTATCAGCTTTAACTATAGGGTTTGATTTTGTTTGATGGTTTAAATGGTCTACAAACATAATCAACTTCACCAAGCTAGACCAGTATGGTCCAGTATGACCATATAGGATCATGTTTGTCCATGCTTGTTGACCACAATGACCGCCATAACCAAACTAGTTTACCAATCTTGACCAGCATAGAGAATATTTTTTGTTGGAGATAAGATATTTTGGTTGGTCATAAACTTGACAAACCTGGCCATGCTAGACAACCAGCCAGACCATACGGATCTACGCTAATTGACCAGCTAGACCACGTTGGTTGATTATTTTTAAATCAATACACTGCAGATATTTATTGTATTTACTTGCAACATCAGCTAAAACCAAGCTTGATTGGCCAAGATTGACCAAGCCAGTTAACCAGTTTAACCAACCATAACTAAAATCAAATACAACAAACATAATGCAGGAAAGGAGCTGATTATAACTAGCTATTGTAGTTTACTAGTGTACAATATGCTTTCATAGGATTGTCAACTTTTGAACTACTCTGGCCATCAAAACCCAGCTCAGTTAATCTAAAACCGGCTACCAATAAAAACTTGTGTTGAGCTGGATTTTTCAGCAGGATATTCACCCCTTTATCCTCTCCCTGTCTCGCCGGGTTTGTCAGGGTCAGCTATATTTCCTGTCTGCTCTTCTGGGAACTGGGAATAACACCAGTTTCAGGCGGAATAATTTTGCATGTATTGCCCAAAACATGATCATGGTCTTGGTAAGAACTCTCTAAAAAGTTACACAACAAGATTGTTGGGCTTATTTCTTTCAGTCCACAGAATCTGAGCTTATTATTAACAAGCTTCTGTGAACCTCTGGGAGATGGTTTTTATATATTAACCATGAAACTGTGAGAATTGTGTCTTGATGTTTTTTGCTGTGTTTTTTTTTAGAGATGGGAGCTTTCAGATGGCAACTGTAACAAAACTAATATTAAAATGTAAAGTATTTATACATTTAAAAAAGCAGCAACTGTTTCTGTAATTTTACACAATATCCCTGTTGTTATGGTATGATAGGGTTGCCAGAAAATGTCTGTAAAACATTCATAACTGTGTTGTTGTAGCTAAACTCTGTTGGTTAAACATTACAAAGAAATGCAACATTTACGTATATCATGATGATTTTATGAAGAACCCTTTAAAAATGGCAACTTTGCAGAATAAGGAAAAAAGCTTCTTAAACTTAATTTAAATTTATAGTAATTTCATTTTGGAGCATTTGCTATTGGCCAAATTCATCACAATGTGAAAAACAACTTCCAGACTCACATTATGTCCAAAAGAAAATTTTGAGATTTATGCAATACAAAAAAAATGCTTCAGCGCAATGATATAAAATTAAATATTGCCGTTTTTAGTAGTTCTAAAAGCAGTTAAATCATTTTTTTGCAACACAAATTCTGCTTTTCAATAAATCAGTTTTAAATCCAAACAAATGCCTATGCCAACATGATTCTTGTATCACCCTATTAGCATTAGTAAAAATGGAGATATATCCAATTTTTGCTTCAGTACACTGATGTAGAATTAAATATTAGCATTTTTAAGAGTTTTAAAATCAATAAAATCAACAAACTGATATGTTTCTTTGCAACATCGCCTAAAAATGTTGCTTTTCAATACCTTTTAAATCAAATATCAGCTCTAAATCTAAACATGTGCCCATGCCAACATGATTCTTATATCACCATGCCCTGTTAGCATTTCTATTGGTGGATTCATCACAATGTGAAAACCAACTTGCAGATTCACATTATGTCCAAAAGAAAAAAATAAGATATATACAATACAAAAAATTGCTTCAACGCAATGATATAAAATTAAATATTAGCGTTTTTAGTAGTTCTAAAAGCAGTTAATTCACTGTTTTTTTGCAACAAAAATTCTGCTCTTCAATAAATCAGCTCTAAATCTAAACATATGCCCATGCAGACATGATTCTTGTATCATCATACCCTACAAGCATTAGTAAAAATGGAGATATATCCAATTTTTGCTTCAGTACACTGATGTAGAATTAAATATTAGCATTTTTAAGAGTTTTAAAATCAATAAAATCAACAAACTGATATGTTTTTTTTCAACATCGCCTAAAAATTCTGCTTTTCTATACCTTTTTAATCAAATATCAGCTCTAAATCTAAACATGTGCCGATACCGACATGATTCTTGTATCACCATACCCTATTAGCATTTCTATTGGTGAATTCATCACAATGTGAAGAACAGCATTGCAGATTCACTTTATGTCCAATAGTAATTTTTGCTTCAGTACACTGATGTAGAATTAAATATTAGCATTTTTACGAGTTTTAAAATCAATAAAATCAACAAACTGATGTTTTTTTTTTGTTTGCAACAAAAATTCTGCACTTTAATACATTTAAAGCTCTAAATCTAAACATGTGCCGATACCGACATGATTCTTGTATCACCATACCCCTCAAATTACCATGTATATTATATTGATGTGTGGATCCTTCCTACTGGAAGCAGAATGAAGTAAATCTAGTTGTATATAATATCCTATATGTGTGTAAATGTATGCCTGAGTGCGTGCTGAGTCTGTGCTGTGTAATTAAAAGCTGCTGCAGTGTTTAAAGGTTAGGTTTTTGATTTTTTGGGCTGTAGTTCTGTCTGTCAGGGCGGCGTCCCGCTGTCACTCGCCCGCGGGCTCTGTGTGTTTCGTGATTGAGCCGACACTCAGCGAGCAATTCACTCCAGCACCCTCATCCTCAACCTCATCCAGGCTTTAGAGCAGGAGGGGGTGAAGGGACCTGCCAAAGCCTGTCCAGCGTGAAGACACACACACCTCCCAGTTTAGTGATCTGTCACTCATTTCTCTTCCATTATAACAAGTGTACGAGAGTCAGATGGAAATATGCAGCCTGGTATTATTTGTTAGAAAGTGTCAGCCTCTCTCTATTCACACTGAGGTGATTTCATTCTTCACTAATACTCTAGGATGGGGGTCAGTTAATGAACAGCCCACTTTCCATTCCACTCGGGAGATCTCCTCTGAGGAATCGCAGAACCGAGACTGAATAAAACAGACTTCCATGAAATTCCAGTGGAGCCAAGACGTTTATAGGCAGTTTGACAGTCACAGCGGTGTCCAGTTTCTGCTTTATGTTCTACTTTTCCACCTTTAACCGCCAAGTTCTGCTTTTAAACTCAGCAGTTAAACTCAGCTCATCATTCCACGAGTTTCTCAAGAGCACAAACACTTAACGATGTGTCAAGCTGGATTTATCACAGTGTGTATTGTATGATGAATAACAGAACGGTTTGTGGATACATGTGAATACAAATATGATGGCCTGTTCTTAAAAAAAAAAAAGGTGCTGCAAAAATAGTTCTTTAAGCAGTGCAATGGAGGAAGCGTTTTTGGTAAAGAATCTTTACTTAAACTACTTACATGTGTAAAGTCCCTGCTGAAAAAACATCATAGCCATCATGGCTAGTTAAGCTGGTTGACCAGTTTATCTTATAATCAGTATACCATTAGATTTTTGTTTGAGTTTGATGATTTAGCTGGTCAACAAACATCATGGACTTGACCAAGCTGGTTGAACAGCATGACTAGCATCACCACTATGCCTTAAACTGTTACTCTCCCACACAGCCTCTCCTTGTGTAAAGTCCGCTGAATAGTAAATAGTGAACGATGCACAGTGACTTAATCTTCAGCAAGATGATGATGTAGGTCTTTGGAGCTCTGGAGGTCTGTGGGTTGACTATGACTGTTCTCACCATCCTTTTCCTCTGCTTATCTGAGATTTTTCTTGTCCTGCCACTTCAGGTCTCATGCACTGTGGACAGACACTCACGGATAAAAACGACAGCGTTTATAACAGAAGGGACTAGGCTTACAAGAGTTGTGAGGGACAGGCAAGGTCAGTTACAAAATGGCAGCAAATGTAAACAACGTACCAAAAGAGTGGTCAGGCAATGCACGGTCATACATGGTAAATTCAACAACACAAGGGAGAAGGCAATAGAGAGGTACAAAAAATATAAAAACGGTCAACGGGTAATGAATAGAATGGGCAAGGCATTAATACAAAATGAGTTTGTAACGATGAAAACAAAACAAAGAAACGCATCATAGAAGAGCTAGGAAAACTATATTTAATATTTAGCACTGAACTAAGCAAACAGAAGGATATATACTAGGAAGAACCAGGTGAAGCCAATTAGTACCCTGGAGTGCAGGAACGCCGTAGCATCATGTGATCAGTGGAGTCAGAGAAGAACCGTGTGGGTGCATGCTGGGAAGTTGAGTCTTTTATAGAACAGTTCAGAGTAGGGCTGTGCCATATCGTATTGTACGCGATAATATCGCCAACATTTTTTAATATTGTAAACAATATTTTACCCTGAAATATCGTAACATATCACCCACCCCTAATTATCACATCAGGGTACTACTTTTTTTACTGTTTCAACAAAAGAAAAAAACACACTGTTCTCATTGCCCATTATATGTCTACTAGAGACAGATTATATATGCCCAGTATTATTTATTTTACTTTAATTCTGGATATATGGAGATATTGGAGTGCATTATTATTAGTATCATGACATTCTGGATTATTGACTTCAGTTACAAATCAGATACAATTATTTTATTTTTTAATATCTCAGTTAGGGGTATACCATATTATATCATTTTGTTGCAGTAGTGTATTCTTGAATTGTTTTTTTTTTATTCAGTCTTTTGTCATATCTGTATCGTTATCGCCAAAATACAATGAAATATTATGATATTATTTTAGGGCCATATCGCCCACCCCTTATTCAGAGTCTTGAGCAGGCAGACTAATCATATAGCTGGTCTACAGACAAAATGTATTAGGTTATACGATTTATATAGTGGGGAAAAGTGGAAAAATTTGGTCTCGTGTTCATCTTTTAATGTCAAACACAAATGTGTTCGGCCTACATCCTACAATAAATGGATTGGTTTCAGTATTTCAGTACTTGTGGAGGGAGGTGTAGGTGTACAGCTGCAGGCTAATACATGTGGTAGTGGTATGGTAGAGTGTGTGTGTGTGGGTGTATGTGTGTGTGTGTGTGTGAGTGTGTGTGGGTGCTGATAAAAGTATATCAAGCAACGTTGGGTCGAGCGTGATCCACCAACCAGAAATATCCAGTCAGGAGTGGCTGTGTGGTCGGAAACTGACCGCTGATAAAAGGATACAGGAAGGACAGTAATGTGGAGCTACAGTACCTGGTAGAGCTCTCTGATACAGGCTGCTTATATGTGGTTATGTATGTTGATTTTAACTAGATCAAGTGTGACATTGAATGTATAGTATTGTATTCCACATAACATACAGTGTGTTCTCAGGCAGGTATACACACATATACACACATACACTCACAGCTATTAAGCTGCACCTGCTGCATTTAAAATGTCTCAATAACTAATAGAACAAAAAGCTGTAAACAAAAATATAGATGTTTCAGATCTGTCAGGGAAATGAACATTCAATATAAATAATTCATCATATATTTCAGCATAAATAATTAACTGTTTTCAAATATCAGTGCAGAAAAACTAGACAAATATAAATAGATAATTACAGATGAATATTTACCATGTTGATCATGTCCTCTCCACGTAATTAGTTGCAGTAATTGCAATGCAATTAAACAGTAGTATGAATATTTAAACCCACATTGTAATGTTTTTATCACATGTAAATGACAGAAAATCCTAATACGAAATTAGGATCTCAGACTTTTGAGCAGTAGAGTGTGCTTTATTAGTATTTATTATCTCTGTCCCCTGAGATAATTGGATTCTAACATGTTTTGATCATTAAGGTGTGCTTCAGTACACACCTCTTCTTATCATTCAATGTGTTTTCTTTCTTTTTATGATGTTATTTATATTATAAATGTGATATTAAAGACTATATTAAAGCTATACAGGAACACATGCTGAATTACTCTGTAAAAAAGAAGTGTTTAAGAAAGCAGAACATGTTCTTCTAAGTAGCACATGTATCTTTGAGGACAGATCTGCACACTCTTGGTAAAATTTGAGATTTTAATCTCAGTGTCTTCATGAGGGAGAGTCACCTGGAATAGTTTTCTCAGCGTCTTGAAGGACGTTGAAGGAGTTCCTGGAGGTGCTGAACAATAGCTGCTGCTGAAGCTCCAGCTTATCCCAGTTAAATCATCACAAATCACCATCTCAGTTCATCAGGTTTAGATCAGGGGATTCATGTGAAGGACAAAGTCTTGTAGGAAATATATTAAATAAAGAAGTAAAGAAAAATACTGAATGAAAGGGTGTGTTTTTACTTTGAAGACCTTTGCATGAAATTGATCAATTGATTAGATAAAAAAAAAATCTCTAAGATTTTTCTGTTAAATTAAAACAGTTGTATTCCTGAGTGAAGAGGGGATAAAATAGTCAAATAAACTTCATTCATCATTGTACTGGCAGGTGCATCTGTGCAACATATATATTCAACATATATTCATTCTTAAAATAGTGTCCTTTGGTAGGTTTATTGAGTGTAATTACACTCTACATTTAGACAGTATTACATGAATATTCAAAATTAACAATAGTATACTATAATAAAAAAAAAACTGAATTATTTTACATTAACCTGCATTAAAAGTACTCTTCCACATGCTCTTTGCAATTATACATTCTCACCACAGAGGTCACTAAATCACCAAATCCACAGAACTTACAGTCCATTGCGTTAAACACAATGTTACACATTACTGTTGGATGGAATGTGTGAGGTAACATGACACCCACACAAGCTTCTTATGACAACTTACTCAAATACAGGTGCATCTCCAAACCATCACTGATTGGTGGAAACTTCACACTAGACCTCGAGCAGTTTGGACTGTGTGTCTCTCCACTCTTCCTCCAGACTCTGCTCCCTTGATTTACAAATGAAAAGTCAAATTTACTGATGATCAGTGATGGTTTGGAGAGACATGTCATCTGCTGGTGTTGATCCACTGTGTTTTATTATCAAGTCTAAAGTCAGTGCAGTTTTGTTTTCCCACAAAATCTTACAGCACTTCATGCTTCCCTCTGCTGCTGACAACTTTTATGGAGATGCGGATTTCATTTTCCAGCAGGACTTGGCACACTGCCCAAATTTCCTAAAGTACCAGTTGGTCTTACATAATATTCTGAGACACTGATTTTTGGGTTTTCATTGACTGTGTGAGACATAATCATCAACAATATATTTCAATAATTCTTGATTTTTAGTTTACTACATAATTGGAACAGACAAAGTGTCCCTTACACTGTGTGAAAATTTCTTGATGAACGGACCAATAGTAACTCTTCAAAATGACCTGAAATGAACTCTTTTTACACTGACTTCCATTGAACGTTTACTAGGTTTTTCCTCTCTTATCTTCAAATACAGTTGCTGTTTTGAAGATAAGTGTTTTTCATTGGACAGTTTTACATTTTGAGCTCAATGACTAAAATAAAGTAATTTTTCAATGATATTCAAATTTTTTTTAATGCATTTTTCTGTTGAAGGGCATTTGTAAGGGTACATGACACCTACACAGTTGTCTTATGACAACTGACATAAAGGTTTATTTAAAAAAGTGTCAGTGGTTTAATAGTATACCTGTTTTAATATAGGGTTAATGAAGTAGGCTTATGAATGGCTCCTTTCAGTAACATTTAGTTTCCAACTAAAGTGTACTGTATTTTTCTTTCTGTTTCCCATCCATAAATCATGGCACGATTATAATTTTACAGCAGAGCATTTGATCTCATACTGAAATCTGGCTGTGAGACTCTTGAGACCTCATTTATGGGAAATGACTGTTCTTACTTTCTCTAAATCTGAACAAAATGTAGACTGGATCAAATGTAGTCTGAACTTATAACAGAAACTTCGTGAAAAGATCTCATACTCCTCATCTCCTGATTTCTTTAGGCAGCTGTAGAAACAGAGAGTGTGTAGAGTACACTCTAAGAAATATAAGTACAGATTTGTACTTAAAAGAGTACAAAGCTTGTCGCTGGGGCTGTACCTTATATTGAGGTACAAAAAAGTACCTTTCCATGAAAGTCCTTTTTTGTACCCATGGTTTTTGTGCCAGTAAAGATTATAAAGATTATAAACATTATCATCAACTAAATATGGCTCAAAAACTTGATGATACAAAATTGACTGGCTTTCAAATAAAAAATGTGCAATTAAAATATATATTGTTAATTAGTACAGTGATACAGAATACTGAATGTACCTTTTGTTTGGTTAAATGGTACAAATTTGTACTTATTGCTGTTAAAAATTACTTTGTACTTCAGAGGGAACAAATCTGACCCTGTAAAGACCAATATTGTACCTTGGAGGGTACAATTATGAAGAGTGTACCTTTGAGTACAAAAAAGTACTCATATCGTACCTCTGTTTTTTAGAGTGTATGTTGTTGAATTAATTTGGTTGTTATTATTTTTTCCCACAGGGGCGTTCTGTATTCCAGTGTATTTGCCCTACATTCTGACAGGCAAATGGATGCTGGGGCGAGGGCTGTGTAAACTGTGGCTGGTAATGGACTACCTGCTCTGCACTGCTTCCGTCTTCAACATCGTCCTGATCAGCTACGATCGCTTCCTCTCCGTCACGCGGGCGGTAAGTCACTGTACGACTTTCCTATGCTGTCATTTATGGGTCTGAATAATAAGTCTGGCTAACACTTTGTTTTACAGTGCTGTTGTTACACCGTAATAAACAATGTAATTAATCACAGCTGACTAATTGATAAATATATATTTATTAATAAAGAGCAGATACATGGTTTGGGCTAGGTTATGCACCAATCCATCTTTTTTTTTAGTTATGATACCAATACTGATTAGAGTTGGTTCTTGGGAATAACTTTCTATAACAATACAATACAGTAGAATTCAATATGTTGCAATATATTGTAATACTGTATTTAAGGTATTATTATCGGATCAACACTGTCTTTTTGTGGGTGTGGTTTAAAAGCAACACAAAATTAACCTTTGTTAGTAAACTTATAATGGAAAAAAATATATACATCTATTTGAAAATCTACACAGTAGTTAGTTGCGCAATACAATGCAATATTAGTATTTTCTAACACCCCTTAGACTAATACATAAACTTTGCATATAAGTAGATCGATACACGATCCAATTTTGATCACTTTACACTTTACTTTGTAACACATACCATTACAAATGAACACATAAATATACATCTCTGGAAAAAAAATAAGAGACCACTTAAAAATGATGAGTTTCTTTGATTTTCCCAAATTGAAAATTTCTGGTATATATAATCAAGAGGAAGATGTACAGTATGATCACAAGCCATCAAACCCTCAAGCTGAACTGCTTGAATTTTTGCACCAGGACTAAAAGCAGAAAGTTATCCAAAAGCAGTGTGTAAGACTGGTGGAGGAGAACATGCCAAGATGCATGAACACTGTGATTAAAAAACAGGGTTAATCCACCAAATATTGATTTCTGAACTCTTAAAACTAAAGCATTATTTGAGGTCTGAAAGATCTTTTACTTTTTTTCTCATTTCTGCTCTAAATAAATGCTCTCAATGACAATATGTTTGTTTGGAATTTTTGTAGAAATGTCTGTAGTTTATACAATAAAACAACAATGTTCTTTTTACTCAAACATCTACCTTTAAATAGCAAAATTAGAGAAACTGATTCAGAAACTGAATTCAGTGGTCTCTTATTTTTTTTCCAGAGCTATATATCGTTACTCTGAACCCTGGTTATTAAATCTAATATAGCAGATTTTTAGCTGCCTATCAGGTTCTGAGGGCATCAGGTTCAGTGAATGGACCAATCCCATTTATCAACCTGATGATCTTATAGCCGATATAGCTAATTTTGTTAAAACATGAATTTCTAGTTTGGAACATAGCAATAAAACTTGTTACATAATATAATGTCCTATACAAAAGAAAAGAAAACATAAGAATTATAGTCTCCCTTTTTTAATTGCTTTAGTATGACATTTGTAGGGCTGAACAGACCAGTCCAAGAGAATAATTTCCACTTGTTGCCATTAGAGAACTGAGAATGTTTTGTTTTGTTGGCCTTGTGTCATATTAGGTTAGTGATAAACACTGTTAGTGTGCTGTTAGTGACATTTCATGAGCCAGATTCCTAATAAGGGAATTACAGTACTTTAAGGTGCTCCTGTTGTTAATATGTGCACTCATCTTGTATAATCTCCATAGAAAAAACACTGTTAATAGAATGGAAAGCTCTGGTCACCATGCCCAGTGCCAAATGTGAGCAAGGAGGGTATAAAGCCCATCGGCATTGAGCTTTAGAGCAGTGGAACTGTTAGAGCTCCATCCAGTACCTTCGTAATCCTGAACTAATAGTCCAGTATTAATAGATGACCTCATAAATGCTGGATGAACATCATGAACATGCACATTAGCAGTGTTTTGGGTGCTGTTATTATCTTGTTCACACTCAGCACCTGGAGCAGATAGCTTCAACACCTGAGTTAGACCACAGCTAGAGTTCACTTGAAACAAATCCCAGACCACCAATTTCAGCAGGACCAGAGATTGGTACTCTGGACAACCCCCCGGGCTCGAAAATTGCTTTTTCTATTGATTAAATGAAGCAAATTGAGCAAATGATTTAGAGAATCTGGAGAAATCCCTGTGCACAATGGACAAGAACAATAGCTAGCATTGGATGCTAGTGATATTTTGGAACTGAGGCTGCACTGCATTAAAAACAGGTGTGATTCTGTACTGAAAATCACTGCATGGGCTCAGAAACACTTCTAGAATTCAATATATGTGAACCATTGCATGTTTACCATGCAATCCACAAACGCAGGTTAAAGATTGCAAAAAAGAAAAGCCATGTCGACACAAACTTACAAGCCATCTTCTCTGAAAATGAACCAGTCATGCAACCTTACACATGGCACCTGGAACAAATAGCTTATACACACCTGTAGTGGACCAGTGGCCACAGTCTGCATGAAATAAACCACAGACCATCATTTCAGAAGGAAGTCCAGAAGAAATGATTCAAAGGAAAAGTTTCACAGAAAATAAAAAAAATCCCTGTGCTTAAGGGATAAGGGAAGTGGTCAATATGGGTTGCTGGTGATCTTTGGGCCCTCAGGTGGCACTGCATTGAAAACAGGCATAGTTTTGTACTGTAAATCACTGCATGGTCTCAGGCTAGTGTGAAAATGCCCACAGAAATAAGACATGTTTCATCCTAATGGTGCTTGTGTGTATCCACACTGCATCTAAAATGATGGTACAGTATTTACCCTAATAGCACGTAGCATTTATCCTCCATGCAACGGTGGGCACTGAACCCTAGCCCCCATATAATGATTATTCTGTACTAGTATCATAAAATTTCACCCCTGATACATGCAGAAATACCATCATCATGACTAAAACATGATTAAACGACTGTGCCGCTCTGCTGTGTTGGTATGCAGCAGGTCCAGCTCTGAGAGCCGGCAGCTCCATGGCCACCACACGCTTCTTCTCCTCCACTCAGAGTGATCAACCGAGGCACTTAACACATTAATCATGCAATCTGCGTGCAGAGAAGAGCTGAGGGGCCTCGTGAATTCACCCCTATTCAACAAGTGACAGGGACAGCTGTAATCAGTGGCATCCAGTCAACAGCCTCATATTTACCATACAGCTCGGACAATGAGGGCTGATACGGCATCAGCGGTTTTGTGTTCGGTGCATTAGAATAAGAATAGTGGGCACTTTGTAATATCAGCACTCTTACTCTCTCGCTGTGGGGTAGATAATACATACATTTACTGGCTCAGAAGCTTTTAGATACTTTCAGTCTCATCACATGCAGACACTTAGGCACTCAGGGCGGGGCGATGTAATGGCTGTACTGATATATCACGATATTATAATGCTGGCATATTGTAAAACTGATTTTTTTAGATTTAGCCATATTTTTAGTAACTTATTTAATAGATAATGAGCATTACATCAATGATATACATCAATTTATCAATCAGTAATATTGTGTAATATTAGTAATATTATATTATGAACAATGCCCTTTTAGTTTTTGACCAAAATTTGATTTTTTTTTTCTTTATTCATTTTGTTTCTGGAAAAAAATATATAATGCACTGACCAATAGAAATGCTGCACCGTTGATATAACTTTATGATCTTATATGTATGGTTTGTATTAAACGTTACTCGTATTAAATATGAGTATCATGCCTCTATTTTATTCTATATGTACCCTGTACTGTGGCCTTGAAGTTTAGAATTAAATATTTAAATAATAATAATAATAATAAATATAATAATAATAATAATACATATTTAGATGATCATATGTGGGAAACACCTTTCATCTAAAAACAGTAGAAGTGTAGAAGAGCTCAGCCCAACCATTCAACCTTTAAATAAATGTTGATTCAATGTCAGAATTTTAACATTAACCAATGACAATTTAAATAGAGTTTAAATAGAGGTTGTTTTAAGGTTGTTTTTAAAAATCAACTTAAAAAAATATAATGCAACCAATACAATTAACATTTATTCAATGTTATTTTGCCATCATGGGCTATTAAGACATAATAATTTTTTTTTATCAAATGCACTAAATGCATTAAATAGCACCTATATAATTGTCCCCCTTTTTTATATCTGATATATTTATATATTAAAAGCTACAGAAACAAAATGGAAACATATAGCCCTATTGTGTCCAGTTTAAAGTTGTATAAAATAATAATGTAATGTTTACCAATGAAGAGATTTTACTGTACAAAAAATGGCAGCAAGACTTTGATTTTAGATATTTTGGTGAACAAATATTTGAGGTGCAAAATACAGCTTTGAAAAAAATGAAGAGACCACTTCAATTTCTGAATCTTTTTTTTTCTGGTTTTGCTATTTATATGTCTATGTTTGAGTAAAATGAACATTGTTTTATTCTATAAACTACTGACAACCTTTATCCCAAATTCAAATTATTTGCAGAAAATGAGAAATGACTTAGATAACAAAAAAAAATCCAGAGCTTTTAGACCTCAAATAATGTAAAGAAAACAAGTTCATATTCATAAAGTTTTAAGAGTTCAGAAATCAATATTTGGTGGAAAAACCCTGGTTTTTAATCAGAGTTTTTATGCATCTTGGCATTTTCTCCTCCACCAATCTTATACACTGCTTTTGGATAACTTTATGCCTTTACTCCTGGTGCAAAAATTCAAGCAGTTCAGCTTGGTTTGATGGCTTGTGATCATCCATCTTCCTCTTGATTATATTCCAGAGGTTTTCAATTTGGTAAAATCAAAGTAACTCTTCATTTTTAAGTGGTATCTTATTTTTTCCAGAGCTGTATACAGTATACGTAGAAATAAATCAGATTAGTTCATTTTTCATGTAGAAAAGTAAAATGTCTTGTTATCAGATCATGTACAAGTTGAATAATTGCAATTTGCAGTTCTGCAGTTTATTTGGTGCATGAAATTTACCTACAGAGATGGATCACACATAGGCATCTTTACTGTTTTGTAGCAGAAGAAAGTTTTAGAATGTTTTAGAATGTTTTAGAAAAGCCAAGAGGACCATATGGACACACAGATGGAGTGTGGCCTCCAACTTTAACCTCTAACCACAAGTATACACACTAGTGACCACACACACAGTGACATATAATGAGTACACAAGCCAGAGGCTGCATGGTGCTGCTGTGCCCACAGTGCAGTGTGGGTTAAAGGCTTCGCTCAAGGGCCCAGCAGTGGCAGCTTGTGGAATCTGTGCATCGAACCCACAACCCTGCCATCCATAGCCTGGTGCTCTAACCCCTTTTCCAGTGAGATTAATGAGCTACATTAAATGAATAATGAGAAAATATTGTGTTAAATTATATTATGTTCATTTTAGGAGCACTGATATAATAAACAGATACAGGGGTTGGACAATGAAGCTTTCATGGCTAAATTGGAGCAGCCTGGTGGCCAATCTTCATTAATTGCACTAATTAATTGCATTAATTGTCTTTGTGATGTATCAAGAGCCACGGTATCCAGGGTAATGTCAGCATACCACCAAGAAGGACCAACCACATCCAACAGGATTAACTGTGGACACTGTAAGAGGAAGCTGTCTGAATGGGGTGTTCCGGTGCTAACTCGGATTGTATCCAAAAAACATAAAACCACGGCTGATCAAATCACGGCAGAATTCAATGTGCACCTCAACTCTCCTGTTTCCCCCAGAACTGTCCGTCACCACAATAAATTATTGTGGTCTAAAACCAGGTGTTTCAGTTTCATTGTCCAACGCCTGTAGATGTTATTATTTAAAATCACATTTACTCTTCATATTATCCTCATTTCACCCTGTTCTTCAATACTCAGGCCTGATCATTGAAGAACGGGGTGAGACGAGGATAATAATAAAGTATGGAGAGAAACAGATGCAGGACTACAGTGTCCTATATGATCAGTGGAGCTGAAAAATGGATAATAGGTGTAGGAACAGGAGGTTAATTTAGGTGAGAGACTGATTGCGAGGCCTCGTGTTTGTACAGTAATTATGTTTTTACAGCACTGATGCTGTAAAGTCTCAGGTCAGTCAGTTCAGAAGCACAACAGCAGTATTTATAAAAACAGAGTCCTTATTTCTCATGTATTCTCTTCAGTTCTGGGAAATGAAGATGATATAAGCAGAGGTTTCTGTTTGGTATGAAATCTCTTTCAACATGTCACCTGCCCTGAACCCCATACCAGGAAGAATACCAGGAATAAAACTGGACAGAAACAAGGCTGCCCCTAAGGCAGACAGACAAACATACAGGTAGGCAGACATGCAGATAGACAGACAGGAAGGCAGAGAGATACACAGGCAGGCAGACATCGAGAGACATCAAGAAAGATTCACTGTAAGGGAGACAGACAGACAGGCAGCTTGACAAATAGGCAAAAAGAGACAGGCAGACCAGTTTACAGACAGGTAGACAGACTGTGAGGCCAACATATAGGCAAACAGAGATGGTAGGTAGGTAGGTAGATAGATAGATAGATAGACAGATAGACAGACAGACAGACAGACAGACAGACAGACAGATAGAATAATCTGTACAACTGTTATACATCTTTACCAATGTGTTCTTCACTATTAGTCACACAGCTATCACAAGGGTTGTTAATATGTAATTATACAGTTATTAGAGACACTTGGGACAAGCAACATAATTACACACATTCATATATTTAAATACAAACACACACCGCAGAGACATAATATATGGAGTGCAAAATATCATCAGAAATATCTGCAGAATTATCAAAAAACAAATAATTTCTATTGCTGAATATATTAGGTGCATCCCTGTGATGTATTTTGGGTTATTTTTTAAAGTAAATGTAAATTCTAGTAAATATATACTAGTATGTACAAGTACACACAAGTGCAATCTTCAGCAGCCAATTCTTAATTAACTACTGAAAACATTGTTAATATAGAGCAGGGGTATTTAATTAGAATTCAGTATGGTCCAGTTAGAGAAAAATTCGACAGGCCAAGGTCCGGACCGATTTTTAACTTGTTATGATTTAGTGCGATATATCCTGTAAGGTTGTTTGAACTATTATGAAAATCAGCCCCCTGGCCAGATTTTGTTAACATTCCTCACCTGTCTCTCTCTTGCGCTCGGCATGACTTTAGTTTCCATCCGTTCTCGTTTTTCCGCACGTTCTTGGGCTCCTTATAAAGGCGTTTTTTCACGGCCGCGTCCCAATTCAACAGCCGGAGCAGTGGGATCGCGACCCTGAAACACTGGTTTGATCCCGCCTGAGGAGGGGTGCGTTTCTTTTTTCCTTACCGCATCTGCACAGATCTGATTGGCAGAGGAGAGCGTTTGGTGATCTTCCACCACACGTGATTGGTCTGTGATTTTACTGTGCCGCAAAGCGTGTATACAATTAAATACGTCTCAGTAGGTTTGGGTCCGCATTGGACAACGTTTGGGTCCGGACCTTGACCGCGGTCCGCCTATTATTGACCTCTGATATAGAGTATCGGTGTATCCAAAGTGAAATAGTGCTCTTTAATTAACAGGCAGATTTCTTATATATAATTCACCCTCTGTTTCCTTTCACTTTCTTATCATGTGACGTGTGTAATGTTTACTCTCAGCCACTCAGGGTCGTGTCAGGACACAGTATAAGAAAGGTGTGGAGGATTATTGGCTGTTGTTGAGTATTTCAGTGCACACCTCACTTCACTTCTCTCCTCTTTTATAAAACATTAATTTCCAAAAGTTCTCTCAGTTCTGACTTCTTTAGAGTCTTTACTGCTGTTAATAATTATGCAGTAATTCTCAGTTCTCATCAGGAATGTTCCAGGGAAGCGCGGTGAGGGTAGGGGACGGTACAGGGAAGCGTTTAGATTTCAGTTTACTAAACACTGAATCTCTGTGTAGGGGAGGAACAGGAAGACTCCGGGGGGAAGAGTGCAGACGTGAGTTTGATTGTGAGCTGCGGGAGATAAAGTGATTGTTATGCATGAATGGAAATCATTTTGATAACTGGAGGATAGGGTACAGACGAGTGGAGGGGGATATAAGTAAAGTTACTGCCTGGGTTGTTCTAGTTGTAATGGAATAATATATTCTTGGGGAATGTGGAAGTGGAGGAGGTGGGTGAAGTGGGCTTTCCATTCTTTAGAAGAGTTTTGACCTTATTACAGGAGATTATCATTATATTATGCACTGATTTCTGCCAGAAATGTTTCACACTACACACAGTTTTACAGTTTTAGTAGACGTCAATGTACAGCTCTGGAAAAAATTAAGAGATCACTTCAGTTTCTGAATCAGTTTCTCTGATTTCGCTATTTATAGGTATATGTTTGAGTAAAATGAACATTCTTGTTTTATTCTATAAACTACAGACAATATTCCTCAACATTTCTCAACAATCCCAAATAAAAATTGTCATTTAGAGCATTTATTAGCAGAAAATGAGAAACGTCTGCAGAGCTTTCAGACCTCAAATAATTCAAAGAAAACAAATTCATATTCATGAAGTTTTAAGGGTTAAGAAATCAGTATTTGGTGGAATAACCCCAGTTTTCATGCATCTTGGCATGTTCTCCTCCACCAGTCTTACACACTGCTTTTGGATAACTTTATGCCTTTACTCCTGGTGCAAAAATTCCTCAAAATCCATCTTGATTATATTCCAGAGGTTTTTAATTTGAAAAATTAAAGAAACTCAGCATTTTTAGGTGGTCTCATTTATTTTTCCAGAGCTGTATATATTGGAAACTATTTTATAGAAGAAAAGGTTTCTTTTACAGACAAATGTTGTAGATACTATGAAATTAAAGGAGCAGCATGGCAAATTTATTTTACAGTCTCAAACAACATAATTCAGTGGCAGTTTACTGAGTCTGCCAAATACTACCAGGAGTACAACTGTGTTGTGTCTATTATTCAAACAAAATTAACCGCATGTGTGGAAAGCTGTGCACCTCAGTCCAGCACAGTTTTGCAGCGCAGATTTTTTAAGTTACAGCTGAATTCACGTTTTAATCCCAGAAAAACACTTTTACTTACCATTTAAAAATCAAACAACATGCCTGATTAAAGCAAAGGGCCGATTCCTGTTGTTCCAATATAGTGCAGCCCTACTTTCATCTCCAAATATTGTTTAAATGAATGTTAAATGTGCATATGCTTAAATATGTTTAAAAAAGACAATGGTTTTCTTACACTGTATAATATTGTCTTTAGTAGATGTAGTTTACATTCAACGTGTTATTTAAGGACATAAAAATGCTAAATACATAAACATAGTCCATAAGAAATATTGGAAATAGAGAAATTGTTCGGTCCACAGGATGTGAAATAAGGCTGCAGCTATTGATTATTTTAGTAATCGAGTACTCTACTGAAAAATTGGTTTGATTAATCAAGTATTTGGATAAAACATATTTGCTTGCTTAAAAAGCAATTAAAAAGTACACAAGAGAAAACAAGAAATTTCACTTAATAATGAATGACCAATTGGTTTAATTTTTTAATTCACAACATACATTTCCACATTGCAAACCCAAATAGAAATAAATAAAACACAAAATAGACATAAATACCACAAGTAATAATTTAATAATTAATAATTTAATAAATTATGTAAAAAAAATAAAAATAAACTAAATTATTTCAACATTTCTTTTAAGTATTAAATATAGGGATAGTAAAAATAATAGAGGCATAAACATGGATTGGATAAGCTCGCTGCATTCTTTTCCCACAAAGTCAGTGGATTCTCCTTCTTGGACAGGGGGTGTTTTCAGAAATACTTCAAGACCTGTGAAATAACTGTGACAAAGTATTAAAAATGTTTTTTTTTGTTTATTTATATTTTACACTACTCAGATCTAATTAATTTTATATTACCCGGACTGTGTATCGTTTCTGTTTCGGATCACCTCTGATACTGCCTGCCTCGTGTATGACCTCTGGACTGCCTCACTATCCTGTAAAGGTTTTTACCTCCAAGTATCTGTTTACTGGTGTTATTTACTGCTATTATCTCTGTTTATACCCTGTGGGTTTTTAATAAAATCCTTAACTGGTTCTGCGAGTGTCTGTATTCTGTACACAGGAAATTTGGCGGTGTTAAATCAACACTGTTAGTGTTAAATCAACACTGTTCGTGTTAAATTAACACTGAGAGTGTAAAGTTTAACACTAATATGTGTTGATTTAACACTAACAGTGTTGATTTAACACTGCCAAATTTCCTGTGTACCCCACCATGACAGAATGTGCGGCACAGGTATGTGTGTGAGCTGTCCTTTTATACTGCAGGTAATAATCAGTATTCGGGACTTCCTGGCCGGGGCAGGTGAGGTGTCATGTGATCGGCAGTGTTTGTGATGTCAGCAGGTGGTGCATTCTGGGTATTGTAGTTGTCTAACTGCGAACCTCCGTTGAAGCAAAGTGTGGAAGGAGAGGGAGTGCCTACAACACCAGACGTGACAGCCAGAGTAACTTTAGCTCAGCCTTACTTTAACATGTATTTGTTTATCTCCACAGCGCTGTGTTTACTGATTACATAAAGCCTGTATTAAGTCTAGAACTGGTCTCCGTTGTAATAAACTAACCACACACATTAGACAGTATTAATAATACTCCACAGCGCTGTCATTCTGTAATTAAGATACACTGATGGTAATCTTATTGATTTGTTATAAGTAAATTTGACCTGCTCTCTCCACTCCAAAAACCTCCGTCTTCTCCACCTGCGTCCTGTGCGTGGGTGACGTAACGCTAAGCGCTTTTCACATCAAAAGTCCGCGCTAAATTACGTGCTTTGAGTTTTAAAATTAGTTAAACGATTTCTCGATCAATTTTTTTAATCAAGTAACTCGATTTTTACTCAAGTAATCGTTTCACTCCTAATGTGAACTAAGACTAGTGTTAAACTAAACTGCAGAGTAAATGAAGAATCTTATCTGGAAGTGTTGTGTTAACCTGGGTCTAAGAAACCATTGTGTCAAGAACCATCAAAACTATTTTGGAAACAGTGACACTTATAAAATTTAAATAGTTCAGTAATAAAATTGAAAGTGACGCAGCACAGAAACTATAAGTGTATAAGTCAAGATACAAACCAGCGTGATTGATGAGTTTTTGGGCATCATTTGCAGAAGCCTGTATGTGTCTGAATGGATAAATGAAAGTTCTGCATGTTTAATGTTTGGTGATGGACACAATGGTTCAGAACACTGTCTAGTTGTGTTTATTGCACTGTCAACCAGCACAGCTATCATATAATGCTTTAAAGGTGCAGATAGTGAAGGACAGCTCAGATTAATGACCTGTCCAGCCCAGTCTCCGGGCCCCGGTTCCTCAGAGTCGGAATGATGGAGTGAAATAGACAGAAGAGAGTAGATAAGGGGTAAATGCCCTACATCTCCAGGCATTTACAGAGAGCTGCAGAAGCATGTCAAGTGATTTCCTTCTCAAACTTCTTAATTAGGTGTTTTATGAAGATGTCTGGCTGTCTGATGGAGGTAGCTTTTTTTTTTTGAAGAATATTTTTCAGTTTTCACAAAAAAAATCCTTTAGGTTTATTTTGTATTTTTGGTCACTTTAAAAAAGTGTTTGTTGAAAAAAGTATTTGAAGGGTCCACTTCTTACTACAAAAGAAAGTAATTTGAGTTTTTGAATGATTTTTAATTACTACTTGAAACAAAGATTAATTACTTTTTGTGAAGAAAGCTATTTTTCTCAGATCTCAGTGAACTGGAAGCCATTCAGAACAGAGTAGTGATCGAGGGCGCTAGAGCCGAATCCAAGAAAAGCCCAAGACACCTCAAGTTCTTTTAATATTCGAGCCAAAGCCACGACTGAAACCAGATCAGGATGCAAAGAATATAATGCTTTATAATGTGTAAAGTTTGTCCTGAATACACTACCAGTGTATTGTTCATAAATAGTAGTTATTTTGACAGGCTTAGCTACACTGTTCTGTATCTCTCAGCTTGTCCAGAAATGCATGTGTAAAGTGTGTCCTAAATAACTAGTTGGGGTTAGATTTTGCAAATCCTAAATGCACTCTACTTTACATTTTAGCTTATAAAGGAGGGAGGAAGCCTTGACGAGCTTAGCTACAGTGTTCTGTGTCTCTCAGCTTGTCCAGAAATGCATGTGGAGAAAATCTGATTCATGGGTAGAAGCAGCACAGGTGCAAGGTCCCCAAATGTACATATTGATACCAATTAGAGTTGAATAATACAAACGTCCTCCTAGATACACTCTACTTTAGTCTGTAGCTTTAAATGCTGGAAAGGAGGCAGATAATATGATGCATGGCTACAAGTGCCAAAAGTTTTAAGGTCTAAAAGTTGATAATCATGACATGTTGGCCAGACAACCTCTCCGAGTCGATTATTTTTTGGCACGAACTGTCTTAAATCAGGTAATATTACTCTACTACCCCAGTCCAGATATTAGATACACAGTTATTTACCTCTCAGCTTGTCCAGAAATGCATGTGTAAAGGGTGTCCTGTAGTGGTAGAATTACAGGCTGAATTGCACACAGCCTACTGACTACTGACCACTCCCAGATAAACTCCACTTTAAATTTTAGCTAATTAAGGGGGGAGGGGGCTTAGTGTAAACTAAAAATGAAAATGGTGAAACAGAAATAGTTTAGTTCGTATCTCGTTGTAAAAGCATCTTTGTTAGTTATGGGAGCATCAGGGTAAGAAAAGAGGCGGCTTAAGTGATGCACCCATCATGCCTACTGCCTACAGTACAAGCCTGTGGGGGCGGGGCTATGACCTGGGGTTGCTGCAGTAGGTCAGGTCTAGGTTCAGTAACTTTATGTGCCCAAAGAATGAGGTCAGCTGACTACCTGAATGGGGTGGCACAGTGGTTTAGTGGTTAGCATGTTTGCCTCCCAGCGCTTGGGTCCTGGGTTCAAGTCCCTAGCTGGGTGCAGTTTCTTCCATAGTCCAAAAACCGCGAATATTATAAACTACCCTACATTTATGCTTTTATACTGCTGCAGTAGACTACTGTTGCTGTGTAGGTTGATTGCACTACAACCCACAGATAGTTTACATGTATTTTTTCCCTTAAACGATCAGATTGGTCTGTGTAGTAAATCAAAATACAGATATAACTTAATGAATATTAAATACACCACATTAAGAAGTACTATTAACACAGAGAAGTATGAATTATCCAATCAAAACATGCTAATGCTATGCAGTGAAGTAGGCACACTCCACCATCATCCCACCACAACAGTGAGCGGCTTCATGTGAATGTGTTATCCAAGTGGTCCGCCCACTGATCTAATGGACTGTCCCTGTTGATGCAGAAATATAAATGAAGCATGTTCTTGATGGAGTGTTCCACAGCTTCAAAGCTCTCGTAGAAGATCTGTCTATCTGAGCAGACGGCCTGGGCACCCCGACAACGCCTGCTTTTGTTTTGTCCTTCATCCAATACACACTCATACACACACACTCATAGACACACACACAAACACACAAACACTTAACATCAGAGCATGCGAATCCAAACCACACAGGCATAATCTCAGCCTTTAATCTGGCACTATGTGCTATTTGATCTTACAAACTCTGCCTTTGTCCGTTCCACTCTACTTTAGATTGTAGCTTCAAAGGGGGGGAAAAGAGGCCGAGTGCAAACGGAAAACAGCAGAACGCGCCACACAGCAAGCTTCTGGGTGCTAGTTTTAATGTTATTGTGAGGTGGAATATCTGTTAAATGAGTGCAAATGAGGGAGGGAGCAAAGCAAACTGTGGGAAAATCTGTAAAAATTGGGTTGGAGCACCAAAAGGTCCAAAATTTGATTAGTAAAGAGTGGAGTTGGACTGTGATATTACTCTACTGCCCCAGTCCACATATTTACTACATTGTTCTGCATCTCTCAGCTTGTCCAGAAATGCATGTGTAAAGTGTGTCCTGAATACACTACCAGTGTATTTTCCTTAAATAATGTATTATAAATTATCTTGACAGGCTTAGCTACACTCTTCTGTGTCTCTCAGCTTGTCCACAAATGCATGTGTAAAGTGTGTCCTTTAGTGCTGGAATTTTAGTCTGAATTGTATATCCAGACTGCAGTGGGAGCCAATAAGCAAGAAATACCAATTCCACACAATTCTGTTTTGTACCTATTGATACCAATTGAGGTTAAATATTTCAAAAGTCCCAGATACACTCTACTTTATTTTGTAGCTTTAAATGCTGAAAAGAAGGCGAACAATATGATTCATGGCTACAAATGGCAAACGTTGAAGGTCTTAAAGTTGACTACTAAGAAGTTTTTCATGACATGTTGACCAGAAACCTCTTTGGGTTGACGATTTTTATGATATAATATTACTTTTTAGCCTCAGTTCACATATTCGCTTCACAGTTCTGAATCTCTCAGCTTGTCCAGAAATGCATGTGTAAAATGTGTCCTGAATACACTAACAGTGTATTGTCCATAAATAATATATTATAAATTATCTTGACGGGCTCAGCTACACTGTTCTGTATCTCTCAGCTTGCCCAAAAAGGCATGTGTAAAGTGTATCCTTTAGTGCCTGAACTTAAGTCTGGTTTGTACAGACTGTAGTGGGAGCCAATTATATAATATTACATTACAGCCTTAGTTTACATATTCGCTACACTGTTCTTTATCGCGAAGCTTGTCCAGAAAGGCATGTGAAAAGGGTGTCCTGTAGTGGTAGAATCACAGCCTGAATTCCCTACTGACTACTGTATTTTAGATTTTAGCTTATAAAATGGCATAGAGCAATTTTTATGTGTTAGTTTTAAGGTTTTTATGAGGTGGATTTCCTGTTTAATGAGTGCAAATGAGGGAGGAGTACGAAACATTGTAGGGAAAATCTGATTCATGGGTACGAGCAGCAAAGCTCCAAGGTCCCCAAGTTGACCATTAAAGAGTCTTGCATGACATTTAGGACCTAAATCTCTTGCTGGTTGACACTTTTTGCCATGAACTTGGCTTTTCTGAGAAAGTTACTGAAGTAGATCATCCTCCCCTCAAGTTATAAATGAAAACTGAGCCTCGGGAATGGAGGGTATCAGCTTCTAAGGTTATAAAACTTAAGAAATAAATGTTTCAGTGTATTTCTGAAAAAGTTATGGTTCCAGGAGAGCAGCGCATTTCTTGAGAGATTAATTACGACTCACAAACAGTCTTTTCTTATTCTCCCTATTTCCTCCAGATCCCTGTGCAGTATCAGTCATTTATTCCATTCCGATAACATGAACACTTCCAGTGCTCTGCACATTCAGAAACTTCAGAAAATGCCAGAAACTTCCAGAAAACTTGAGAAACGCCAATAATAGCTGGTGTGAGATCAGCCTTTAAGAACAAACTAAATCAACAAGTCATGATGGCAGTAAACTCAGCATTAGAATGCTTCAAATGTAAGATATCATTGCTTTAAGCTACTCATTAATCCAATCCCTCTGAGAATAGATCTGTGGATATTAAGTGTCCCTGAGCTGCCATTATAAACAGCTAGAGGAGGATGTCTGCACGGCCAAGTTTCTCGCTAAAAGACACGTTTAACTCGGAGAAAGTGCTGAAACATATTTACCGCTGGTGAAACAACTGAAATATGACGTTATTTGCCGAGAACCTTCAGTTGACTCAGTTTATGAAAACACGAGATAGAGATTATCCCCAATTTGGGGGTAAATAGTTTTGATATCAAGATTTAAGGTCGTTCTATTTTTAAACCTGAATTGTTCAAGCCAAAGAAAATCGAGTCACCTGACGTTCAAATCAGATACATGTAGAGTGCTGCCCAAAAGTCTCAGCCTTCAATTACAGTATTTAATTTCCCAATCAAATTGATTATTATGTACAACTGATGCAATTTTATCCGCATAAAAGGCAAAAACATATATTTAGCAGAATGCGAATATGAATATAATAAATATAATATCAGATGTTTAAGTGCCACCCTTTATGTTATTAAAGCTCTATTACAGCATGTTATTCATTTTAAGAAACTCTTTTTCAGTAACTGCAGAAAATTCTGATTTTGTCAGTAATCTAATCAGTGTGTTTACACAAACTTGGGGAATCAGATAAAAAAAAAAATCCAGATTTACATGAGATAATAATTAGATTTTTACTTTGCATAAAGCCAATAATTTTACAGAAGCTCTTGACAAATCTGTACAATATTCTGTACAATAAGGACTTTCTTTACTGGCTTTAAGTGTATGCAGTGCTGTCCTTGGAAAATTGGGACGAATATGTTACCTCTAGTTCTGAAAACCACTATTTATTTTTACTAATTTTACTTTTTTTTTTTTTTTTTTTTTTTACTTAATCTTGTTTTATTTACTTTGCATGTAATCTAAATGTAATCTTATCAAAAAATTAAATCCTGTGCGTAATGTCCATTTTGACTGAATATTCACCATTATATACATTATAGTATGTGCAGGTCGATCTACAGTATAGCGCACCGGTCAATTGTGGATCGTGCAGCTTGATTTAGAGATGTGTCCTGTGTTTTTGGTATGGTGAGAGTGCATAGAATACGCTTTGTGTAGCTCGAAACACACAAAAGGCATGTACTAATTCTCTTAATTAAGCAAGGGTGTGTTTTGGGCGTGACATGAAACAAACCAATCAGTGTGACACTTGCCATTCCCTTAAAGAGTCAGGTGCCTCTGACTTTGGTGTGTTCGTATCTTAACAGCGCGGTGCTTTTGTGCGTCTCAGCAGAGGATACTGACCTGCACGTTCATGCTGTGAAGATACACCAGCAACTAATTTGAGGGCAATGTTATTTTATTCCTTATTCTGTTTATTGTTGAGGTAAAAGTCGGATTGACATGCTCCTGCATGCCTAACATAGAATTGGATGATTGTTGACTGTTGTCATGGTTTTAATCAGTCAGTGGCGCACATGTATTTTCCGCCTCCATGATAGAAACATGCCAGAACTTTAATTCAACACACCTCACTTCCAGACCACCACACCCATTAGTGTAGATTTATTCCTAAAGACAGACGCTATTTTAATGGCGAGGGCTCAAGGCATCAAAATAGATTTTTGACGGAGTGTAGGATAGCAAAGAGCATTGTAAAGCACCTTTCTCAGAGTGTATGATAAGGACCCTATGTGCTAAACAACACACAGTACATTTCAGCTGAGTGTTGTTTATTCATTTAATTATCAACCAGAAGATTGATCCAGGACATTATCTTGCTCTGTAGCAGCTCCAACATTCATGCTTTAAAATCAGTTGTGAATCCATTAAAAATACCCAATTTCAGGAAATAATACAATTTACAAGCCAAAATCTAATAATATTGCTTTAGAAAAAACAGCCCCAGGGGTTGACACAGCTGATGCAGTTATGTTAGACTTTTAAGATTAACATTGATAACTAATAGATCTGCTTTATTCTTCCATATTTCAGTTTTACTGTGGAATATGCTTTTCAATGTGCTGTGAAATCAGAGCCAAGTGTGTCATGACCCTGAATAATTATGCTGCAGGCACTGGTTCAGAATGTGGCAGGTTCCTAACACTTCAGTATATTACACACTGTTTTACCAGCTTAGATCTGGATACACAGCGCTGTAAACCTACAATTAGACTGAATTCAAATAAATTAAGTCTGTTTTATATCAAATTAGATATTTCCAAACATTATTTAACCACACTACATTTCCACTACATTCATTGAACTCTGGTTCCAATCACTTCCATGGCAAAAGGTGTATAAAAGCAGCAGCCGAAGTTACAAGAAAAAGTATGTAAACCCTTTGGGATTAATTGGATTTCTGCATAAATTGGTCATTAAATGTGTTAAATTAAATTAAATCTGATCTTCATCTAAGTCACAACAATAGACAAACACAGTCTGCTTAAACTAATACCACACAAAAAGATATGTTTGCATGGTTTTATTGAACACAACATTCACAGTGCAGGGTGGGAAAAAGTATGTAAACCTTTGTATTTAATAACTGGTTGACCTTTCTTTGGCAGCAAAAAACAGATCATACCTGTACAACAGTCAGGAGGAGTTTTTAACCATTCCTCTTCACAAAACTGTTTCAGATCAGCTATAATGTTCTTGGGATATCTGGTGTAAATATCTCTCTTGAGGTCATGATGCCACAGCATCTCAATTGGGTCCAGGAGGTCAGGACTCTCCAGAAGGCCCAGTATTTTCTTCTGTTGAATATATTCGGTTGTTGATATACTTCTATGTTTTGGGTCATTGTCCTGTTGCCTCATCCATCCTCTGTTGAGCTTCAGTTGGCGGACAGATGGTCTTAAGTTTTTCTGCAAAATGTATTGGTAAACTTGGGAATTCATTTTTCCATTGATGACGTCAATTCACCCAGGCCCTGAGGCAGCAAAGCAGCCCCAAACCATGATGCCCCCTCCACCATGTTTCACAGTTGGGATGAGGTTTTGATGATGGAATCCCAAAGGGTTCACATCCTTTTTCTTGCAACTGTAAGAATGCAGACTGCTTCTACAAGCATCAGTGAAAGAATGGGTCTCAGGCTCTCAGGAGCTCAGTGAACTCCAGCACTGTGGTACCCTGATAGGATGCAGCACCTGTACAACAGGTCCATTGGTAAAATTTCACTACTCACTACTAAATATTCCACAGCCAACTGTCAGTGATATTATAACACCGTGGAAGAGACTGAGAACGACAGCGACTCTGTGCTCTGTCAGTGTAAAATAACAGAGTGGAGTCAGTGGATCCCGAGGAGTATAGTGCACCACCATAGAGGAACCAACTTTCTGTAGAGAGACTGTGTGTAGAGAGACTCATGGAATGGAGAGTTTCCATGGCCGAGCAGCCAAAATCAATCCAAACCTCACAAATCAACCTATAATAATTGAGTTTCTATCTGTTACCACTGGCAGCTTCTTTTCCATTGGCTTCTGGCACCAGCTATTTGCATACACTCATCGTCAGTGTTCCAGACTACCCAGTTTTTACAGCTTTTTAGACCAAAAAAGTAAAAAAGTGAAGCAAGATCCTGTAAAATGCAATAATGTGAAAGTGTGTGACCCCTTTAAACAGGTAGTAACTGGTAATTAGATAGGATGGGTGAAGGGTAAGCACAATCCCAGCCACCTGGCAATTTATCTGATCAGACCAGGAAAGTGTGCCCAGGATATATTTAGGTGAAACGGCAATAAATGAGCAGATAATACAGTGACAAAATGTACTTTTTTTCTATTTTTAATTGCTTTACTGACCCGTAAATCAAATATAAGAACCACATTATTTTATTATTTTATATATGAATAAATAAAATAAAATGTAAGAGGAAATTATTAGTAAGGTCAGCTGCACTGTCCAAAGCCATCTGTCCTCCCTCTCAAGCTGACCTTATTTTTTTTACATCAAGAACATGCCATCCTCAAGCCATAGAAAGTGTGACTGGGGACATGGACTTTCATTCCAAAATAATTCCTTATCTGGTTAAAAGAAAATCAAAAACCAAGGTACCAGTCACTTGGGAATTACTGGATAGTGGGTTTGGCTGGGACTTCAAACATTGTCATAAACATCAGATAAGGTAAAAAAAAAAAACAAACAAAAAAAAACTTTTGGTATCACTTTGTTTAGATGGTGTTATAGTTGCAGTCACATCTAAAAGGGTACCCTGATAGCAAATAGACATTCAATCGATTTTAAATTCATATTGTGTTTTCAATGTTAAAAAAATATCTTAATTTAAACCTTTAATAACCTTGATTTATAGTTGATTTTTGGTACCAACAAAACCAAAAAAAAAAAAAATCAGCATTCCTTTGCTTTATGAGTATAGTTAAAGTTAGGGTTTGGGTTAGGGTTATGTGTAGGATTATACTGTTCCCCATTTGAACTTGGATGTTGGAATTTACTATTTTCAAGTATGAAATTTGAACTGGAACCGTCATACAAGTCAGAATTCCTGCTCAGAAAGTCAAAAGAGCCATACCAACCTTGAGTTCAGAAAACAAAATGGCTGCCCTGCAGATAAATAGAAGTAAAAGCAGTGGTCTTATACAGTTTGTTATCACTTCTATCTATCTGTGTGTCATTAAATCAGCTGTACACATGATACTGTCCAACTTCTATCATGGGACATGTTTCTTTTGTGTATGGATCCTCAAAATACCAAATAATACCGAATTTCTAACAATGCTAATTTTGGACAATGCTAAAAATAATAACCTGGATCAGAAAGTTGGGACATATTTTGTCTGGATTTATAAAAAAAAAACTCATTAATGATTGACAAACCAGTTTTGGTAACTTTATACTGTACAATTATCTACAAGTTTAACTGGAACATCATCAAGTCTGGTGTTACATCATTTCCAGCTTCAGTGCTGGACTTCTGAGGTGAATTTAATGCAGCATTACATTCAATAGAGAATCAGTTCCATTCATCCTTATTTCATTTTAGTTGCAGTAAATGGACATCAACTGTAGTCTCTCTCCCCTCCATCACGGACATTTACACCACCCGCAGCATCCGCAAAGCAACCAGCATTGTGAATGACCCCACTCATCCCTCACACGAACTGTTCTCCCTCCTGCCTTCGGGAAGAAGGTACCGCAGCATCCGGTCCAGCACGACCAGATTCTGCAACAGCTTCTACCCCCAAGCCATCAGACTCCTCAACTGCAGAGACTGAACTGATGTTTTTTCTGTACATGCACACACACTCTTACCCCACTTACCCCAGAAAATGGAAAGCACTAAAAACCCTACTACCTCACTGGACTCTATTGCACACTGTGTAATAGAGTAATTACTACCTCACCTGGTCTTTTTTTGCACACTGCAAAATTTGCACACTGTCTTGTTATTTATTATTCTTTGTCTGTATGGTGTTGTATTGTCTGTCTGCACTTTTGTACTGTTGCACTATTGTTCTGTCTACACTGTGTTTATGTGCACCATGGTCCTTGGAGGAACGTTGTTTCGTTTCACTGTGTACTCTGTATATAGCTGAAATGACAATAAAAACCACTTTGACTTTGACTTTGACTTGACTAGTTGAATGTCAATTGAGCATAGATGATACATGAGGCATCGAAATTGGATAATGCAAATAAAAAGTGTTACCAAGCACTGTGCAACCCCAAAGAAGAAGTTTATAGAGTTTTCTTTTCTTTTCTTACTGAGACTTTCAGACTTTGAATGTATGAATCAAATTCTGAGCTGGACGTGACAATGGCCCGAATGCAAATGCATGGCCTAAAATATGGCCCAGTTAAGACTCTACCAGGTCAGTTATCATGGCAATGGCTGTTGTATTGTGGGCCAGCACTGACCCAGCTGTAGCAGTTATATTTAGGGTTTGTCATGGCATTTGAGCTCAGGGCCACATGTGGCCCACATACAGGGCACTCTGTGAAATCTTTGAACTGCCAAACCTCGTTCAACTGTAGCCAACCGTGGCTGCGTTCCACTATCCAGATCTGCATGACATCAGTGCTATCATTCCAGAGTGGTATGTGGGCTGGAATAAAGTGGAACTGTTGCAGAAACTGGGACATGACTCTTTTGCTGTTAGGACATGGGTATACTGGAAATGTTGGATGATTGATTTAAAAGGATGTTTGTTTTGAAGCAGATTGTGGCCTGGTTCTGGACGTCACAGACAATGGCTTCTGATTGGTTGTTTTTTATTTGCTCAAGGATTCAAGGAGGTTTCATTGTCATTCACATCACATGTGGTGCATGAGGTGGAACGAAATTGTATTCCCACAGTCCAGTTTAGGGTCCACCCAAAGAGCTAGTACACTAATTTCACTTACTAGGCTATATTGGTCCAGGTCAGGGGTCACTAATAGGCTGACCGTGGTCCAGGTCCGGACCCAGGCGTTGTTCAATGTGGACCCATACCGATAAACAACTGAGAAGGATTTAATTCTGACAGTGTTCATTTAAAGCAGCAGAAATTTTCTTGTCTTTATGTTAAACGTGCTTTGCAGCGCAGTAAACTCAGACCAATCACGTGTGCTGTAAGATCGCCAAGCGCTCTCCTCCGCCAATCAGATCTGTGCAGAGCGGGAGAGCAGAGCACACACAGGCGAAGTATGCAGTGAGAAGTTGCAGTCAGGGAATAAAGCGAGAAAGGCTAATTCAGATGGTGAGCACCAGAAAACAGTACTAACAGTAAAAATATTAAATATTAATATATTTTAAATATACTTCAGTAAACATTTCTCCATATATTGTAGGATTTGTCATTCATCTAACTATCATGACAGGCAGGCCTAAATCTAATATAAATAAAATCTAATAGAATAAATATAGCATTTTGTTTCACATTAATAAACTCGATAAGTTAAATTATTGAGGGTGTTTCCATTTATTATATGATAAGTCAATAATGTAATTATTGTGACAGGCCTATTTAAAACAATAAATATTGTTTAAATATACTAAATAGTATTTGTAATTAGTTTTGTCTTTCAGTTGTTGATGACATAAAACACAGACATAACTACTAGGCTTCTTCAGTATACAGGATACAGCACTGAATCATAACACAAGTTAAAAATGATGATGTCTGGACCTTGACCTGACAAAATTAGACCGTACTGAATTCTAATTAAATACCCCTGCTCTAGGATGTATTGCAGGGTTCTGGGTTTTTTTTTCAGCAGCACCCAAAACTTACCTCTTCACAAGAAGGCTGTTTTTCAGCTGAAAGGTACGAGCTGTACAGGACTAGGATAGCTTTATAGCTTTCATTCGAAGTTCATTCGAAGTCAGATGGTTGGGCACATGCTTGTAAACGCACATGTCGAAAGCTGTGCACCTCAGTCCTGCACAGTTTTGTGTAGATATTTTCAGTTACAGCTGAATTCACACTTTTAATTGCTGTTGTTTTGCTGTTTTCCTTGGTATTTGAGTGCTCGGTGCTGACTCAGCTCTTGATTGGTCTGGACGTGAGACAGCTCGCGAGTGGGGGTGGAGCTGAACAGTTGCCATGTAAAATGTTTCCAATATCATGCAGCCCTACACTGTGTTATATCAAGTCCAGTGCAGTGTTTTCCCAGAAAATCTTACAGCACTTCATGATTCCCTCTGCTGATAACTTTTATGGAGATGTGGATTTCATTTTCCAGCACGACTTGGCATTCTAATTTTTGGTTTTCATTGGCTGTAAGCCATAATCATCAACAATAAAACAAATAAACTCTTAAATAGATCGCTCTGTATGTAATACATCTATATAATTTATGAGTTTCAGATTTTGAACTGAATTACTGAAATAAAGTAACTTTTCAATGATATTCTATTTTTTTGAGATGCACTAGTAAGTCTATGTCTTACGTTTAATGTTAAATATGGTCTCAAGAGGCATAAAGTCCCCCAGCATTGAATTGTAGAGCAGTAGAACTGTGCTCTCTAGAATAATGAATAGTGCTTCATTCCATACTTTTGGGGATTTGTTGAAGAGTTGGGCTTGTTGATAGTGTACATTATATGCAATCAAATCCTCACAGTACTGCTCCAATATCTATTATAAAGCCTTCTTTGGACAGTGGAGACAGTTACTCAACCACAACAACAAGAATAGGATAAACTCTATTTAATACAGCATTGGTGTCCCAATACTAATGTTTCCATATAGAGTGCATTGATCAGATACACTGTAATAATGACTTGGGTAGATCTTTGGGTACAAATTTTAATTGGTTTACTCATAAAATAGAGTTCATTACCGCTGGTTTATAAGACTTGGACACACTGTGTGTAGAGTATGTTGTAGTAGGTTGTATCGTGGACGCAACACATTAAAAACCAAATGCCATCCCACCTCCCCCGGCTCTGTAGGGGTGAGGTAGGCAGCATGAATAAGAATTTGAAATGGCCGACAGATCTGCGGGGATCATCAGGTAACGCACTAATTCAGCGCCCAGCAGCTGCCGCTCTTTAATATGTTCATTAGGAGGGGGCTCCTTTCAGCGAGTGCTTCAGCTCAAGAGCTCTTCAATCAACAGGCCTGGATTTTTACTCTCTCTCTCTCTCTTTCTCTGCGTCCCTCGTCTCTCAGCTCGCTTTTCACCAGCCTCTGCACTCGCCGTCAAAACGCAAATCATTTCTATTATTGTGTTAGAGATTGGACGTTTTGTTTGGCCTGTTTTTTGTTCTGGACTGCCACTGCTTATTGAGCTTTTTCACCCTTTTAAGGCGAGGCAGTGGAGTAAAGAGAATAGCACTTAGTCCTGCTGTTTCAATAGTAATCAGAGCTGTTTTCCTGGCTTTGCTCTAGTAGACGTGGTCTTTTGATCACATCTTTTAAACATTGATGACGGTAAGGCCAGTATTAAGGTCAGGGTGGGGGTTTGGATTAATTCTAGGTATAAATTTGGGGTCAGATGACGTCACAGATGTAGTATTAATTCTTAAGCTTAACCTTATTCCTAAGCTTATTCAGAAATATCCAGTGGTTTTCCAGTCGTGACCAAGCCCAGTTCTAATCATGCATGATCCAGCGCTGTTTTAACACTGTTTTAACAACTCAGATCCTTGTGCCATTTTAATGACTGCATTACAAGTTCACTTTTTCTGTGTTCAGACTGCCAGACCAAAATGATATATTGGCATTTCTACGTTACATTACATTTGGCAGACGCTTTTGTCCAAAGCGACTTACAATAGTCAAGTACAAAAGTAATAGAAGTTAAGATAAAACATTTTTAGATAGGGCTTAAAGGAGGTGAAGGGAAATAATGGGATAGAGAAGTGAAGGAGGGGAAGAAGGAAATGAGGTTAGAAGTAGTTAGTGTGTTAGAGGTGTTAGGAGAGTAAGTACTCTTTGAAGAGCTCTGTCTTCAGGAGTTTATTAAAGATAGTGAGAGATTCTCTGATCTGGTAGTGGAAGGTAGTTAGCTAGAGGTGTTAGGAGAGTAAGTGCTCTTTAAAGAGCTCTGTCTTCAGGAGTTTATTAAAGATAGCGAGAGATTCTCCTGATCTGGTAGTGGAAGGTAGTTTTTTCCACCATTGGGGAACTCTGTATGAGAACAGTCTGGATTGCTTTGTGTGAATGTTTGTTTGGCAAAGCGAGGCGACGTTCATTGGAGGGGCGCAGCGGCCGGGAGGTAGCGTAAGCCTTCAGGAGTGATCAGTGCAGGTTGGAAGGAGCTGTTCTGTCATCACCTTGTAGGAGATTGTAAGAGTTTTTTTGGCTAACTGGTAGCCAATGGAGCTCAATGAGCAGTGGGGTGACGTGCGCCCGTTTTGGCTGGTTGAAGACCAGACGGGCTGCTGCATTCTGGATCATTTGGAGAGATTTACATACTTTAGACAAGTACCAGTTTTCCAGTGTTCAGTAATGACTACAGAGCCAATACAATTTCTAGACTGTATCCAGATACTGTTTAAACCTGTTACTGTTTATTAGAATTCTAATCTTAATACTTCATGTAATAATGTTATCTTCATTACTTTTCACATCACTTGAGCTCTTTATCAATGTCTTCCAGTATCTTGTTGACACTTCCAATTATAATGTGCAGTAATTCTGCCACTGTGTTCTCATTTAGCTATGCACTCTTGGCTTGACTTTGGTATTCTTTTTTGATAGTCTTGACAAAAAAAACCCCACATAAAATCACATTTTGGCAAACCTAGATTGTATTCAGATTGCTTTTGATATCCTGGACAGAAAAAAAGCACATGAAATTCAATTTTTGGCACATCAAAATTGTGTCCGGATTGTCTTTTGATAGTCTTGACATTACAGGTCATCTGATTTCTTGGCATATCTAGAATGAATCCATATTATTATTATTATTATTATTATTATTATTATTATTATTATTATTATTATTATTATTATTATTATTATTAAGCCTGTACAGCAAACAAACACATAAAATCTAATTTTAGCGTATCTATAAAGAAAAAAATGGTAAAACATGTAAAACTTGTATAAAATTAGTACCATACTTTTATCATACTGTCTTTCTGATTTAATTTGTCATACAGGGCCAGGCAGGGGATGACTCGCTGTGAAAATGAAAATATTTCCATGCACAGTTTTGATACCTTATTGCTGTTCTAGTAGAGGAAAAGTATTAAAAAAACTGTAAAAATTGATAAAATTATTAACAAAAAAAAAATTAAAAATTGATAAAATTAACACTTATAAAATGAATTAGTAAATTTATAAACTTAATCTGTGAGAAAGATACATAAAATGCTATTTTTGGTTTGTCTAGATTGTATTCAGATTGCTTTTGGTAGTCTGAACAGCAAAAATAACTAACAAAAAAAAGTTAAAATCCGTTTTTTACAGCTCCTTTAAATTAACAAAACAAGAAAAAACTAATAAAAAAATCACACTTTCATCATACTATTTTTTTTTCTGATTAATTGTTACGCTGGGCCAGGCATGTGAAAATGAAAAAAAAGTGTTTAAAAAAACAGTAAAAAAGGGTTATGATAGTCTGGGCAGCAAAGAACCCAGTCCAATTTTGGGTATATTTAGATATCTAGATTAGAAAAACTGTAAAAATTGATAAAACAAGTAAAACCTGTATAATTTTTTCCTGATTTCTGATTGCATGTCATGTCAGACGGGCATGTGAAAATAAAAATATTCCCATGCAAAGTTTAGCTTTGATACTCCTCTACTCTTAAACTTATAATCATAAGTCTGTACAGAAACAAAAAACACATAAAATCCTATTTTTTGGTGTATTGAGATTGTATTCAGATTGCTTTTGATAGTCTGGGCAGCATAAAAAAAAACATATAAAATCTTATTTTTTGGCATATACAGATAAAAAAAAAATTGACGATTAATAAAACTTGAATTTAATTAATTTAAAATCATACTTTTTATATCACACTGTCTCTCTTTCTGATTTGAGGTCTCATACCGGGCCAGACAGGGGATGACGCGCTGTGCGCTGGCGAAGATGGCAACCGTGTGGATTCTGGCCTTCCTCCTGTACGGCCCTGCCATCCTGCTGTGGGAGCAGGTGACCGGGGAGAGCCATGTTCCAGACGACGAGTGCTTTGCCGAGTTCTTCTACACCTGGTACTTCCTGCTCTGCGCTTCCACCCTGGAGTTCTTCTTCCCCCTGCTGTCCGTGGCCTTCTTCAACCTCAGCATCTACCGCAGCATCCGAGACCGCAGGTTACGGCACCGCCAGGAGATGGGTTCCCCCAAATTCCAGGCTCCTGCTGCATCTACGAAGCGCGAGAGGCTCCGGCTGGCCTCCTACATCTGCCATAACTCTTTCCTGCTGAAAAAGAAGAAGCCTAGCGAGGAGGCAGATAAGAGCTCGGAGCTCTGCTCCACCGCGCCGGTGGTGGGGCGTAACGACAGCGTGGCGGTGAGGAGCAGTCAGTGTACTCGACTGATACAGGACAAGAAAATCGCCAAGTCCCTGGCCGTGATCGTCTGCGTGTTCGCCGTGTGCTGGGCGCCGTACACGCTGCTGATGATCATACGCGCCGCCTGCAGGGGGCAGTGCGTTTCGCACCACTGGTACGAGGTGACCTTCTGGCTGCTGTGGCTGAACTCTGCTATTAACCCCTTCCTCTACCCTCTGTGCCACAGCAGCTTCCGCAGAGCCTTCGCCAAGATCCTGTGCCCCAAGCAGAGGTCCACCCAGGCTCCTTCAGACCACCAGTCGAACACTCCCAGATAGTGGATCATAGGACTCTGAGAGGACATGATTATTTCCTTTAATTGAGGACAACAATTGGATATACAGCTACACACACACACATACAGTACAAACCAAAAGTTTGTGCACACCTTCTCATTTTCAATGCGTTTTCTTTATTTTCATGACTATTTACATTGTAGATTCTCACTGAAAGTATCAAAACTATGAATGAACACATGTGGAGTTTTATGTACTTAATAAAAAATTGGAGCTGTCCTCCACAGTCACCGGACCTGAACCGGACCTGGTTTGGGGTGAGCTGGACCACAGAGTGAAGAAGGCAAAGGGGCAACAAGTGCTAATAAACACCTCTGGGAACTCCTTCCTTCAAGACTGTTGGAAAACCATTTCAGGTGACCACCTCTTGAAGCTCATTGAGAGAATGATGCCAAGAGTGTGCAAAGCAGTAATCAGAGCAAAGGGTGGCTATTTTGCAGAAACTAGAATATATATATATATATATATATATATATATATATATATATATATATATATATATATATTTTTTTTTTTTTTTTTTTAAGTTATTCCACATGTGATCATTTTGATGCCTTCAGTGAGACTCTACCATGTAAATAGTCATGAAAATAAAGAAAACGCATTGAAAAAGAGAAGGTATGTCCAAACTTTTGGCCTGTACTGTACACATATATGGCCTACTCATCTCAGTACATAGGCTGTAATACTTACAGGATTTCAAATGGAATTCCACTGATTTTCTCAATTTTCTGCAGAATTCCGTATCTGAGGTGTAAACAGACTCATTCAGAGTGGGTTTGGTGTGAAACGCTTAATTGATAGAAACCAGGGGTCATGATTTCTGCAAGGCAGCCAAAAGAACATAAAAAAATGTTTAGCAACAGTTTTGAAAAGATTCCAGGAAGGTTAGCCTGTAACATTTCAGAAATAATATTTCAGAAACATTTTGAAAATGTGCAGCATAATTAGCTTTACAACATTATTGGAACATTTTTCCAATAAGTTTTGTCCCCAACTAGACGGAAACTAACATGAAAACATATGTATGAAAAACATACATTTTTATCAAAACATTAAAAAATTGACATTCCCAAAACTACAAATGACGCTGCAGCGACGTTAGCAGAATGTTAAAACATTTGAAGAACATAAAACTTGAAAACATAATGTTCAAAAAACATTCCACTAATCCAAAATGGTTAGCATGGATTTTATTTACCACCAATAAAGTATTAAATGAGTTAGTTAATTAATTAAATAACTACTGTTAATTTAATGCTGTAAGTGCTGAATTTGAGCACTCAATGGGCCCTATCTTACACCCTGCATAAAGAACATGGCGATGCTCATTGCTATCTTACACCCTGCCACCCTGTCTCCTTTCATGCATTACGCCTGCACTGTTTAAATAGCAACGAATATAGAGTTTAAGAACATTTCTGCACTGATGGGTGTGGTGGTCTGGAAGTGAGGTGAGAGGTGCCATATTGGCAACAGAAAATACCAGTACACCACTGACTGAAAGTTACCTAGACAACAGACAGACGTTCATTGCTACCATGGCAACACATCCCCACTTGTTAAACACACACACACAGATGTGGAGCAGTGCACAAACCCAACTTTTACATCAAGAATAAACAGAAAAGGAAATATCATTGTTTGTGTACCTTCACAGCATGGACACACAGGTCAATTTCCTCTGCTAAAAAAGCGCAGAAGTGCTGCACCATTAAAATAGCAATCCGCCACTTTTCCCCTCGTTATGATAGCAATACTCTAAATCAAGCTGCCTAAAGGTGGCTAAAATAGGGCCCAGACTGTTCAATTATTTGCTCTAAATCTAATGGTAGAATAATGGTAGTTTGTGGTCTATTTTGCACACATGTATTTTAAAAGTACCATTTTTAGATCAAATCTTCATTGCAAATCCATTGTAAAACTGTTTCTCAGCAATTAACCTCTGACACTTAAAGTCTTCAAATATCCGGTTTCTCTCACCATCACAAGTTTTTCACATCAAACCACTCATAATTACTCTGTTTACATTTTAGGAAATTAAGAAAATCAAATCAAATTTCTCTTCTCTCTTCAGATAGCAAAAATCCAATTTATTCAATCTCCCCCTTCCTCCAAATGTAGTCAGTTGGTTTGCTTCTTTAGCTTTAAGGCTTATGTAGCTAAAACGTCATGGGGCATATTCTAGCCACCAGTGATGAAAAACTACAGAAATCCTGTATTTGAGTAATTCCACTTGATTTACATTAAAATGTACTTACTTAAATGTATGAAACATAAATGTTTAGTGATTTAGTCTATTAATTTACAGAACTTGTAAATTATTTTAGATATTAACTTTACTATATATGGAAGTCTGTCGTTATCATTATGTCAGGATATGTAAAAAACCACACATCATCATAAGCCTTCATAAGCTTTAAATTTAGCCTCACAGCTACAAGTTAAAATACTAAAGAAGCAAACCTCCGATATCAGACATGTCCTGACTGAGTGATTACATTTGGAATAAGGACAACTTGTAAGCATTTTGTTTTTATTGTTATAAAATATGGTCATTCTTGTTTTGTAACATCTCTCCCAGCCAAATTAATAGAAACATATGTATATATGTATGTATGTAAGACATCTAATGTTACCTACTACATACCACATGTACTCTTTATGATCAGGGTTAACACATGCTTGTTAGCTTTGTCCTGGTTTTAAAGTTGGATTAGAGTTTAAGATCTATTCTGTAAAATATATTGTATTGTTTGCACTTTATGCTACATCTGACTGTTTCCATTGTTGGCCACTAGTTTTTTTTTTTTAAATACTAACATTTGACTGACTCTATAGAAGGAGCCTTGTGGCTTACTTCTGTCTGCAGATGCACTTTATTTATGTATATTTGAGCCAGTGGTGATTTTTACAGCTGTGGTTGGAAGTTTGCAGACACTTATCACAGGGTAAACGTGAATGTAATGGTCATATTGGGCTTCTAGTGATTTCTTCTTTACTAAAAAAAAAAGAATTTGGTGCACGTTTTCATATTTGTGAGCATTGGTTAGTGTGTAGATGGGTTATTAAGGCAACTAGTATTTGAGATAGCTATATAAAGTGATCTAAACTATGCTGGGTAATGTCATCATGCTAAAACATGCTCACATGAACTTAAATCAATCAGAAATGATGTGCAGACTGGCTACAGCTGTTTACTACCTCAGCAGCAGATCAGCTTGTAGGTTGCCATGCACTGTCCACTGTGGGTGGTAATGCCTTCCTCTACACTGTATTCCTGGTACATTTGTGACACTGTGGATCAAGGAACGTTAAATACCCGCTCAACTTCAGAAATGGAATGCTCCATTCATCTGCACCAACTCACTCCACTATTAAGACTTTAAAAACTCCTATAATTCACATTGGCCAGTGTTTAACCTCACTCACTAGATAACACCTCACAACTTACACAGGTATGGGTGTTCGTAAGCCATTCACTAAGATAACAACTAATCGAACATCAGTTTATATACTGCTATCCCATATTGCTGTCTATAATGTGGTTTGAAAACGTTTGGGCACTGCTGATCATTTACATGATTTTCCTTTATAAATCATTGGTTGTTCGGATCAGAAATTTCAGTGAAATATATCATATAACAGAGGAACACAGTGATATTTGAGAAGGAAAATGAAGTTTATAGGATTTACAGAAAGTGTGCAATTATTTTTTTTTTTAACAAAATTGGTCAGGTGCATAAATTTGGGCACCATTCTCATTTTATTGATTTGAATACATTTAACACTAATTATTGAAGCACAAAATTTGGTCCTTTGACCTACATACACAGGTGAATCCTGAGAATTATGAGAAAAGGTTAAGGAGCCAAGTGCAAGCTTTTCTCCTCTTTGCATCTTCTCTGAAGCGTGGCAACATTGGGAGCCTCAAAACAAAACTCTCGAATTGCCTAAATTTCCTTGGGGATAAATCTATCTATCTATCTATCTATCTATCTATCTATCTATCTATCTATCTATCTATCTATCTATCTATCTATCTATCTATCTATCTATCTATCTATCTATATGAGCTGAGAACAAAGATTGTTTTACATCATGGTTTAGAGGAAGGATAGAAAAAGCTAAAATCTCAGAAATTTCAGCTGTCAGTTTCCACTGTGAGGAACATAGTGAGAAAATGGAAGGCAAGATCCTTTTTTTTGAGCAGACGCCACAAACAGAGCCACTTGAGGAATGCTACAGCTAAAGCACATTCGAACAAGCCGGCTTCATTTTGTAATAAGATTCTGTGGACTGATGAAACTAAAATGTAGTTATGTGGAGGATGGTTATTTATGCATGGAGGAAAAAATACACAGCATTACAAGACAAACACTTTACTGCTCCCCACAGTAAAATGTGGTGGTGGTTCTATCATCATGCTGTGGGGCTGTGTGATCAGTGCAGCTACTGGGTATCTTGTTGAAGTTGAGGGTCTCATGGATTCCAGTCAATATCAGCAGATTCTTGAGAACAATGTTTAAAAATCAGTGAGAAAGTTGAAGTTGAAGGGCTGGGGGTGGATACAAGACAACGACCCTAAACACTAAACTCTGCTCAAAATCTACTAAAGCATTCATTCATGCAGAGGAACAAATACAGCTTTCAAGAATGATCATCTCAGATCATCTCAGTCTCCAGACCTGAATATTATTATAAATCTGTGGTGTGATTTGAAGCGGGCTGTTCATGCTTACAAACCATCAAACCTGACTGAACTGGAGATGTTTTGTAAAGAGGATTGATCCAAAATACCTTCAACCAGAAGCCAGACTCTCATTGGAAGCTATAGGAAGAGTTTAGAGGCTGTTATTTCTGCAAAAGAAGGGTTTACTAAATATTGATGTATTTTTTCTGTTGGGACGCCCACATTTATGCACCTGCCTAATTTAGTTTAAATAACTATTGCACACTTTCTGTAAATCCTACAAATTTAATTTCACTTCTCAAATATCACTGTATTCTTCTGCTATATGATATATTCAACTGAATATGCTGATCTGAACAACCAATGATTTATAAAGGAAAATCATGAAAACTATCATGGGCCCAAACATTTTTTATACCACTGTATTTCAAAGAAATCACCGAAAGCCTAAACTGTCCACCACATTCATGTAATCATAGAGTGTGTGTATATAAACTTCTGATCTCAGCTGTATGTATTTTGGATTACCTTTAAATCTGAATCCTTATTGGCTCTTAGTTCAATGTTTTGCCTGTGGAGAGTGTTCTATATCAGGAACATAAAGATAGAATGAATGAATGATTAGATCAGTCAGACTGTCCCTAAATGAATAGAACTGTCTGTATGTTAATGTTTGTTTAAATAAGTGTGATCCATGCTCGGAAGGAATTGACCAGTCCAGTATTTTAAATGTACTCTGTGGTTGTATCGCCACCTTGTGGTGGTTTGATGTTCTCATAGTGTACTGAATTTGTGTGTTGTAGGTTAGCTTGGCTTGCTATCCTTTGTATCATTTGTATCATATGTGTGGAGTCAGTTTGTTCTAATATGTTGAGCTCTGTTCTGCAGTATTAATATGTGATCAGTGTATTTACAGATGTATCTGTGCTTGGTTAAGAAGTCTGGTGCATTGGCCCATTAAAAACATAATATATTGACAATATATTGTGATCATTTTGTGTAATAAACAGACTGTATTCATTGATACACTATATAATCAAACGTATCCAGACACCCCTTCTGATTTAAAGAATTAGTGCACACAATTTAAACCAAGGGGGAGATTTTCCTTTAGTGTATGACCAAGAACTTTGGACCAAGTTTTAGAAATGATTGTGATCCAGAATTCACCATCCACTTACATAAGGTACCTCACCTCACTAATGTTCTCATGGCTGAATACCATTAAATCTTCACAGCAGTGTTCCAACAAAGAATTAACAGAAGATCAAAAAAAATAAATATAGCTGAAATTTACATAACATTACATAATTCAGTTTTTTTATTTATTTATTAAATTGTATTTATTTTATTTATTTTATTGTTATTTTATTGGCTCACAGCCAAAGAAATCCCAAAAATTGGTGTCTCAAAAATTTTGAATATTATATAAGAATAATTGGTCCTTTTGGCAATGTGGGCAGTGTGCCAAGTCCTGCTGGAAAATGAAATCCGCATCTCCATAAAAGTTGTCAGCAGCAGAGGGAAGCATGAAGTGCTGTAAGATTTTGTGGGAAAACAAAACTGCACTGACTTTAGACTTGATAATAAAACACAGTGGATCAACACCAGCAGAGGACATGTCTCTCCAAACCATCACTGATCATCAGTAAATTTTACATTTCATTTGTAAATCAAGGGATCAGAGTCTGGAGGAAGAGTGGAGAGACACACAGTCCAAACTGCTTGAGGTCTAGTGTGAAGTTTCCACCAATCAGTGATGGTCACACTTCCAAAAGTATCAATTGGTCTTATATAATATTTGAATTGGCTGAGGCACTGATTTTTGGGGTTTCATTGGCTGTAAGCCATAATAATCAACAATAAAAGAAATAAACACTTAATAATAATAATAATAATAAGTAACAAATGAATTTCAAATTTTAACCTAAATTACTGAAATAAAGTAACTTTTCAATGATAATCTAATTTTATAAGATGCACTAGTATATCTTTATGTATATGTACAGTACCAGACCCCAAATCCCCAAAAGTTTATGCCCCCAATTCTTAGAATCTAAGATACTTTGAGAAGAACCAAACTGGATTGGAACAACACTTTCATCCATATAGTGCATGCTTAATGTATTAAAATCAATACATGACCAATATATTGTACTATATGCCATATATTAAAATTTTGTCTTTTGCTTAAGAAGTAAAAATTTGAACATCCCCTGTTTGTTGCTACTCTGCTCTGCTCTGCTACTCTGTTTCAGCCAAATTATCCACAGTGATTCAAGGAGCCCAAGGACTGATTTATTTTTGGTGATCAAGAATCTGCAAGTGGCAAATCAGCCAGAACAGCCTGAGGATTCTGGGAGCGGTGCAGATTTGGTCATGCTTGTGCTTGTTATGAGGGCAGATGTTGAGACGTGTTCTAACCACTTAAAAATTACCATGAGGGGCGAGTGTAGACACAGGCACTTCAGTAAGGCATGAGTATTGGGTAACACCATTGCCACCATTGTCTGACTGGGGTTTGATGCCCTGGTGGGACATGCACATGTTTTTACCCTTTAAAAAACTTGGAAATGCAGCTAAATTTCAGTGATTTTTGCACCTACATTAATCTAGAGTGCTTAACAATAGTTTCAGCTATTCCATCTCAGTTGATCAGGCTTAGATCAGGGGATTTTTGCTGTTTACTACGTAATTCCATATATTCAAAGTGTCCTTTAATTTTTTTCATGTCTTTAATATTAATCTACAATCCTGAAAATAAATTAAATTATGAAATAAACAAAAACATTGAATAAGAAGGTATGCACTGGCAAAACCTGTTCTGCATTTGCTTCAAGTATGGTTTAGTTTGACAGTTTGAGTTGGGTCCTGAAATTCCAATTCCCAGAATCCCCGGCGGTGATCAGTGGCAACCAGCCACACCTGTGCAGCACTCTATATAAACCCCAGTCAAACCACTCATTCTCTGTACACCTTTATAGAGGGGTGACCAATAACAGAGGGTGTTAGAAAAGAAAAGAAAAGAAAAGAAAAGAAGAAAGAAGCAAAAAAAAACAAAACAAAGAGATCTAAAAAAGAAAGCCATAAAAAGATATAAAATATCTCAAAAGAAAGCAAAAAGAAGAGGACTGAACTGTGCTCAGTCTGTTTTGAGTTTGGTTGTGTTTTAGTTTATTTGAAGCTAAAAGCTGTCTTTTGTTAGTACATGCCATTTTGTGGCATTTCCTTTGTTCTGTTTTCCCGACTTTTTGTTTCAAGGTTTTGTTTACCACCCATTCTCCAGTCTCCTCTATGGAAAGGTTTTACAAGCACATTCTTTTAATATAAACACTTTTAAAGCATATTTATAAACACTTAATCAAATAAACATATTATTATAAAAATAACTGAGTAAACATATAATTAAAAATAAATAAATAAATAAATATCTATTTTGCTCTGCACTTGGATCCAACATCTTCCTCTCTCATAACAGTTCTATGTTCAGCAAGGTGCTGGAATTTTGTGGCATGAATAGGATTTACAGTGTATCTGTAAATCCACAGTAAGATACATATTTGAGTACATGTAGCATTTGGTAAAGTCCTGTTTGTATTTGTATTTTTTTGTGGGGCTGTTTAAGTGCAAATGTAAAGAATAACCACCAAAGTGAAAAAATTCACTGCCAAGATAGCAATGAACATGTGACTGTTATGTTACGCTGATTATGCTGTTATGCTGATATGTTACCTTCTGGCTCTCTGCCTTTAGTTAGGCTGTTTTATTCAGTTCTGCCGGAGTCATTAGCCACACTCTGATAATGTTTTAATATTCTCAGTTTTGCATAAATCCAGTAAAAACTAATTCCATCTCTCTGCTTTCCTCCGAGTTACTGACTGCCCACCTGTCTGACCCGATACCGATGTTGGACCCTAAGGCTCTCGCGTCTCCTGTCCGGCCAGACTGATGGAAGTTTCTGAAGTCAGCTCTTCTCCACCACCACCACAGATCAGCTGCTCATCGTCCATTTTATTCTCCACTACTGATTACACCCAAGCCATTAGTGGCACTATTACACTCCTGAATACATAAAACCTCTATGGATGTATAAAAGACTTTTTTAATTTTAATTTAAAAGCCGTTTGACCAGTGGTAGGATGGTCCCCCCTCAAATGTGAGTCTTGGTCCTCCCAAGGTTTCTTCCTCCTGCAGCTCTGAGGGAGTTTTTCCTTGCCTCCGCGCTCACTGGGGGTTCTGTATTCTGTATTTTCTATGTTTAATGTTTTGCCTGATTCTTTGTCCTGTAATCATGTTTCTGTAAAGCTGCTTTGTGCCAACACCAGTTGTAAAAAGCGCTATACAAATAAATTTGATTTGATTTGATTTGTTCAAATCTGTCTAGGTAGCTTTTAGTCAGTAGCATGCCTGTGTTTAAAAAAAAAAAAAAAAAAAAAAAAAAAAAAAAATATATATATATATATATATATATATATATTTTTTTTTTAATAAGTGTGCACTGTCCTGTGTTTAAAAAAAAAAAAAAAAAATATATATATATATATATATATATATATATATATATATATATATATATATATATTTTTTTTTTTTTTTTTTTTTTTAAACACAGGCATGCTACTGACTAAAAGCTACCTAGACAGATTTTAACAAATCAAATCAAATCAAATTTATTTGTATAGCGCTTTTTACAACTGGTGTTGGCACAAAGCAGCTTTACTGCTAAAGCAGCTTTATATATATATGATGTATCTTTTTTCTATTCTACGTTTTAACTTTCATATTTTAACCTTTGTGAAATATTTTCAAGTAACAGCTGAATTTTCAGAATAAAAGTCACAACATCAGTAAAAATATGAAAAAGACAGAGAGAGAGATGTAGGACATTAAAATATAAAAATAATCACTACTACTTCAAAGGTGATTTTTTTTTTAATCAAAACATGGTCAAATTTACACAGATATTTAAGTTCCCTTGATATGTATATCTCAAACTAAGCTAAGTCTAGTATCTCCTTAAAAATAACAATATCTGACATGTGTGACTGTCTCCTATAAATACTTTGTAGTATTTAAATGAATGAAGGTTAAAACTAACAAAATTGGGAAGGAACCCATGATGTTAAGGGGTAGATTTCAGTATATTTTCAATTACAGGTTACAAAAAGAGTTAATTCTAATGTAAACTGTAAATTTTGCATGCTTTGGATTTGTTAAACATCACAGTGAGTAATAAATAGCAAATTTTACAACTCAGTTGTGATAATAATTCATGACAAACCTACATTTTCTGACTTTAGCACTTTCATGTGCCAAATAAGGCATATTATTGCATGTTCCTCGTATGTGAATTAATTCACACTTCATTTGCATTCCTGTCTGCAGCTTTTCCTTCCTCTAGCTCAGTAAAGCAGCATTAAATTGCCACCAGGAGAGACGCTGGCACTGACGGGCATTAGCAGCATACTGTGGACTCAAGTCATTCCCTTTGAAATTGAAACAATGAGGCCTACATGTAGACCCCCACAGCTCGTCACCATAAAACAGCCCACTGCTGCTCTCCCTCTCCAGCCAGGAAGTGTAAAGCGGTAATAACTTTCATTCCAACTTCGTCATGTGACGGAGCAGTGAGGTGCGGTGTGCACTGTTCAATCATTTCAGCGATTTCTAAAGCTCTCCACCTTTCACAAGGACAGCTTTCACTTTTCACTGGGGTTTTAAAGCAACAGTCCGTATTATTTTGTTTCTAAACTGAAAGCAAAAGCATATCTGTGTGTTTCATGTGTTTAATGGTACCAGTGTGCTGAAACGACCATCCCTGCTAAACCTAATATATATTAATTCTAAAAACTGGGGTGCCGGGTCACTTTTCGCGGGAGTTCTTCTGGCCACGTCACGCATCTTTACATACTTATGTCACACGTACAGCCTCTAAAAGAGGATCCGGCTCAGTTTTACTGAATGCGAGCGGCTGGTGGGGCAATGGAGACTTCAGAAGAGGAAACTCAGAGCTCAGTAGCTCATTCACTCATAGTAAAACCAAAGAAAGAAGGAGTGAAGTTTCTGACTGAGCCATGCTCTCTCTCTCTCTCTCTCTCTCTCTCTCTCTCTGTCAACATAACCTGGAATCGGATTCATCCGCTCTGAAAGGAGACCGCATCACACCCACCCAGTTTAAAATGATTCTTCCGCATTCTCGGTGCACTTACTCATTCTCACCAGAGAGGACCCTAAAATTTAAAACTTAGCTTAAACGCTCCATATCCTCCTGAGACCTGGCCTATTCATTTGTGTCCTCTGTAGTGCACATTATGTTTCTGCATCTCTCATTTTACTTGTTTGAGTTACACTAATAATTCCTGCTATATCTTATCCTGAGCTGTCCAGTGATACCACATGTTTGGGGGGGGTGGGGTACTGACAAATTCTATTTCCTATTTCTACACAATGTCTTTATAACAACAAGCACATTTTATGGAATGAGAAAGGATGAGTAAAATATTCTTTATCAAATCAAATCAAATCAAATTTATTTGTATAGCGCTTTTTACAACTGGTGTTGGCACAAAGCAGCTTTACAGAAACATGATTACAGGAAAAAGAATCAGGCAAAACATTAAACATAGAAAATACAGAATACAGAACCCCCAGTGAGCGCGGAGGCAAGGAAAAACTCCCTCAGAGCTGCAGGAGGAGGAAGAAACCTTGGGAGGACCAAGACTCACATTAAAGGGGGGACCATCCTACCACTGGTCAATGGCTTTTAAATTCATTTTAAAAAGTCTTTCATACATCCACATAGGTTTTATATATTCAGGTGTATAGCAGCTCCACTAATGGCTTATAGAGTAAGATGGATGATGAGCAGCTGATCTGTGGTGGTGGATGGAGAAGAGCTGACTTCAGAAACTTCCAGTCTGGCCAGACAGAGGACATGAGAGCCTGAGGGTCCAACATCCCTCGGTATCGGGTCAGACAGGTGGGCAGTCAGTAACTCGGAGGAAGGCAGAGAGATGGAATTAGTTTTGACTGGATTTATGTAAAACAGAGAATATAAAACATTATCAGAGTGTGGCAAATGACTCCGGCAGATCTGAATAAAACAGCCTAACTAAAAGCAGAGAGCCAGAAGGTAACATAGACATGGAGGCTCCCTGAAACACTGGCATCCACCCACTCCACCGTCCACACACCTGAGTGACCGTGTGCAGTGGGAGAACAGCAGCACCAGCATCTCAGTTTACCACAATTTCCTCTGTCCATGAACCCCTGAATCTGCAGCCTTATCTAAAGGGAAAAACATTAATTACCAAAAGCTAAACTAAACAAGTAAGTTTTCAGTCTAGACTTAAAGATTGAGACTGTGTCTGAGTCCCGAACATATTCGGGGAGATTATTCCAGAGTTGGGGCGCTTTATAAGAGAAAGCTCTTCCTCCTGCAGAGCTCCTCTGAATTTTAGGAACTACTAATAAACCAGCACCCTGAGATCTAAGTAATCGCGGTGGTTCATAACAGGAGATGAGGTCTTGTAAATTCATGTGTTTTATTTATTCTGAGGTTGTTAGGAATGATTTAATGAAGTCTGAGAGCAGTTTAATTACTTTTGGGATTGAATAATAGCCATTTTATAAATGTCCTCTACAGTGGACACCAGGATGATCTCATGTCTTTCACAGCCACTCATTTTTAATGCATTGTTTTAGGAGACAGAACAGAAGCAAAGAAGATTTTGTACAAAATAATTGAGGGAGATTCAGACTTAGATTTATCAGATGAGGAACATGATGAGGAAGATTTTAAACCTTACAAATAAGAGATAGGGAGTTCTGATGAGGCAGGAAGCTCATCAGATGAGAACACATCCCAGCAAGAAAGCCGTTGTCCTCTGTGGGCCAGGACTAGCATGTATGTTTTATTTAGTTCTAGGATTACCATAAGTGTTTTTATCCAGTAAAAAAGATAAATGAACCATTCATTGTTAAACTAATGCCTGTCCTTGGCAACAGATAGTACAATAAATAAAATAATTAACATCATACCATTTTGATTAGATTGGTTATGCCATTATTGGTTATGCTATTCATTATTATTATTACACATGAGAAAGTCACAACAAATGCAAAAGAGAATAAATAAACAGAATTTCAGATAAACAGAATGTGTTTCTTTTAAATCCCTAAATTCAACAAACTAAAATGAATACAGAATGAAAGTCCAATATATCCTGGTATTATTGTTATTGTTTAACTTGTTAAGTTTCATTGTTCCGTAGATTAAAATAATCCTGATGTCCACTATAGTGGACATGCTATAAAAATTAAAATACATTTGAAAAAGTCTAAATGGTAATCTGTTTTATTTACTCCTAAGAGATAGGAAATCACACAAAAAAAACATAAATTGCAAGACCCTTTTTTTCTCAGTTCTCATTCTGACAGATCTCACATAATACAATATTTATAAATCATTGTTTATTAATCATAGGTGTGTTTTGGGCTTATTGTGGAATAAACCAGTCAGCGTTTCACTTGGCATTCCCTTTAATGGGGCACTAAATTGCATTTTACTCTAAAATTGTTAATCTAACATAAAGCCCTGGAAAACAAATAAGAGACCACTTCAGTTTCTGAATCAGTTTCTCTGATTTTGCTATTTATAGGTTTATGTTTGAGTAAAATGAACATTGTTATTTTATTCTATAAACTACAGACAACATTTCTCCCAAATTCCAAATAAAAATATTGTCATTTAGAGCATTTGTTTGCAGAAAATAAGAACTGGCCCAAAAAAAAAAAGGTGCAGAGCTTTCAGACCTCAATTAACGCAAAGAAAACAAGTTCATATTCATAAAGTTTTAAGAGTTCAGAAATGAATTTTTGGTGGAATAACCCTAGTTTTTAATCACAGTTTTCATGCATCTTGGCATGTTCTCCTCCACCAGTCTTACACACTGCTTTTGGATAACTTTGTGCCACGCCTGGTAAAAAATTCAAGCAGTTCAGTTTGGTTTGATGGCTTGTGATCATCAATCTTCCTCTTGATTATATTCCAGAGGTTTTCAATTTGGTAAAATCAAAGAAACTCATCAAAGTGGTCTCTTTTTTTTCAAAGCTGTATATCATCATTACACTCAAGTGCTGCTAAAACACCCTAAAGTGTTGAAATCACTTATTGATAGTAGACAGCAGTCATCTGATCAGTCCTGTATGTTGTGTATTGCTGTCTAATGTCCATTAGATGTCACTGTTCCTCTTCCTGCTGAGCTCTGAGTCCTGTGGCTCTATCTCTGCTGTTGATTTGACTGTTTCTGTTTCTCCATCAGCTCTGTTTTCAACATAAACTGTTTAACAGATAAAGCTCTGTAAACACAGGAATACAGTGTTTCAGTCCTGTGCATTTGATACAGTTTGGACAGGTAACTGTCTACATACTTATATGTTAAAAATGTTATTTATTTCATGGTTTTTGCACTTAATACAATAAAATTAATTAGCCATGTCATTGGTGTACACACATAACAGACAACATGGAAAATTGGAAATATTAAAATATAGTAAAAGTACAGACATTTGTTTAAAAAAATATATAATGCAATATAATATTATCGCTGTCCAATGAAAATCAAGTATCTCCATTTTTATGGATTTTTAGTTTACTACATAATTTGAACAGACAAACTGTCCCTTACACTGTGTCAAAATTCGTAATAAATAAGACCAAACGTTGAATAAACTTTACAAATAATTTTTACACATTGACTATTGAAAGGTTAAGAAGGTTTTATCTTTCTCCTGTAAAGTTGCCATTTTGGAGATACATATTTTTTTTTATTTACTGCAATGATATGTATATATCACAACCATGAGTTTTTTTTTTTTTTTTTTTTTTTTTCAGATACAGGACTAAATGCACTTTTAAATATATTTTAATAATGTGCCAATGGTTCAAATAGGTGTGAACAAAAATAAACAGGCATCAGTGCAGTGAGAACATGCAGGACCCAGATGGTGTGTAGTAACAGTCAGTGATGGTATTTATTAATGTGTTTATTTAATGAATTTTCTACATTGTAGATTAATATTAAAGACATAAAACAATTCAAGGACACATATAGAATTAACAGTAACAGTAAACAGTAAAAAAGTGTTTCGTCCTCCTCATTAATCCCCTGATCTAAACCTGATGAACTGAGATGGTGATTTGAGGTGATTTAATTGGGATGAGCTGGAGCTTCACAGCGTGAAGGAAAAGCAGTATCTATTGTTGAGCACCTCCAGGATCTCCTTCCTTCAAGACACTGAGAAAACTATTCCAGGTGACTCTCCCTCATGAAGACACTGAGATTAAAATCTCACCAAGAGTGAGCAGATCTGTCCTCAAAGATAAATGTGCTACTTAGAAGAATCTAAAGTATAAAACTTAAAATATTCTGGTTTGTTTGACACATGATTTTTTTTTTTTTATCACAGAATAATTCTTCTTGAGTTCCTGAAGAGCTTTAATATAGTTTTATTTTAGTTTTAAAGTTACAATGTAAAAAATAATTATTTGGTAAACCAAGAATATTGTACTGTAATACATTTTCAATGATAATTGGAGCTTAACTAACCAATCAATTATAAACTAACATGATGTCTAATTTAAGAGATAATAATTGTGAGGTTGAGGTTTTAACAACGGACTTGTTATAAATGGAAATGTTATAAACGGTAAATATTATAATGAGTTTATCTGATGGTGAATCTTCACTCAACTTAACCCTCCTGTTATGTTCCGGGTCAATTTGAACCATTTTAAAGTTTGAAGATCTAGGAAAAAGTAGGTTAAAAGTATCTTTTTCAGTATGAAACTTCTTCTGCTCGCCATAAGTAGTGTACAACATGTAATATGAAAACGATTCATCTTACATATTTGCAACCACCCCCTGCAAAAACTAAAACTTAAACTTAATTGCAATGTTATGTTTTAATGTTCTGTATATATTGGTCTTTTAAAAGTAATAAAGTAGTGATACATTAAAAAAGTTGGAACATGATTTTTTTTAATGAAAAACGAGTGAATTATCCTGATTGAACCATTACCTGTTAGAGGTAAGGAACACTATTGCACTAAATATTAATATAATATTTAATAATGGAGTTAGTAAAAAAATATTTACACTGCTTGTAAGGATTTTTGGGGGTTTCGGACATCTTTTGGATAATTAAACATGCACCAAAATAATAGGAGGGTTAAGAGTAACAGTTGTAAAAGTCTGAATATATATTTTAACAGTGTATACTAATGGGGCGTCTCCATCAGCTGTTAATGACGCCTTGTCAGATTTCTTATTGGCCCCTTGACGGAGATTTCCAGCCATTATGGGATGTCACTATTTTTCAAAATACGTTGCTGCTGAGCTTTAATTGACATGTTTAAGACGTTTCTTAAGACGTTTTCAGGCAACTGCAGCTGGAATGGAGCTGATTGACTCATCTGTTATTCATCGTGGCCTGTTTGTGGGACGTCAGTCGTGAAAACATGAACATATAATTAATCATTTTGCTCCTGATCGTTACATTGATTTTCTGGTGGCCGTTTATTTTCCGGATGCTGACCAGCAGATTGTGTGACCGCTCCTTCTTTTGCTCTTAATAATTAAACTCATCTCGAGCCCTCGTGTTCTGTATGGAAAAGTATGAGCCAGAAGTAGAAAATAAGCTCTAAAAATGTAATGTATTCCACTTGCATAAATGCATAAATTTTGAGGTCAACATTTTCAGCTTAGAGGTCACTATTCCGTGACTGGCAATTAAATCAGTAGCTGTTTAAAAAGTGCAGCATCTTTGCTTGGATTTGCAGCACTGGCTGTAGTGTTCATATTACTAGCATATCAAACAAAAAAGCCTTGTTTCACCATTTTTATCCTTATTTACACTTTGTGACATAATCATGTGAATCTGGCCGTTGTTCTTTACTTTGTGCTCAACTTTCATGATTAATGGACCAATAGAAATGCTCCAAAATGAGTTAAAGTATATATATTACAGTATCAGTCAAATATGTAGCACACAGCTCTTATTATTTATTGTGTTTTCTTCCTTTTTATGACTTGTTTACATTGTAAATTTAATATTAAAGACTATAATATAGCTATAAAGGAACACATGCAAAAAAACATCTATAAACAGTAAAAATGTTAAACAAACCAGAATATTTTAAGTTTTATACTTTAGATTCTTCTAAGTAGCACATTTATCTTTGAGGACAGATCTGCTCACTCTTGGTGAGATTTTAATCTCAGTGTCTTCATGAGGTAGAGTCACCTAGAATAGTTTTCTCAGCATCTTGAAGGAAGGAGTTCCTGGAGGTGCTGAACAATAGTTGCTGCTTCTTTTCCTTCACGCTGTGAAGCTCCAGCTCATCCCAATTAAATCACCTCAAATCACCATCTCAGTTCATGAGGTTTAGATCAGGGGATTAATGAGGAGAACTAACACTTTTTTACTGTTTACTGTTACTGTTAATTCTATATATGTCCTTGAATTGTTTTATGTCTTTAATATTAATCTACAATGTAGAAAATTCATTAAATAAAGAAATAATTGTAACTTTGAATGACAAGAGGTGGGTGCAAACAATTGACGTGTACTTTATGTTTCTCCTAAGATTGCTGAAGAGAAACAGCATTAGACAAAAATGTGATGTAAGTTCTCTTTTAGGTCATAATTTGTTCTCTTTTTATATTTGTTTTCCTTTATAATGTACAGACATGACTCAGTAATGCAGCAGAAGCATTCAGAAGTTCAGTATAAATCTGTGTAACCAAAATGAAACAAATCCAGATTATTAAGCACAGACAACTCCAATAAGTCCAATCAGTTTTAACATGTTAGTCTTCAGCCTTTTATTTTCTTAATAGAAATATTGTTTCAATAAAAGCTCATATATGATTCCTCTGTTTATATTCTTTCTGTCACACTTTAGCCTTTGTATGTCTTGTGTGTTTTTGTTCCTGTCCTGCTTTTTGGTTTGTTTTTTTTCCTCTGTGTTGTTTCTGTCTTGCCTCATGTCTTGTCTCCCCCCTAGCCCCACCTTGTCATTAGTGTTCCCTCCTGTCTTGTTTGTCACCCCGCCCCATTGTTTCCTTGCCCAGGTATTCCCCATTTCCCAGTTTGTATATATATACCCCAGATTCTGGTTTGTCTTTTTTCTAGATTGTGTTTTTGTTTGCTAATTTTACTAGTTTATTTATTAGTCTTCTTGTTAGTGCTGTGTTTTAAAGTTGTTTCTTTAGTCTTAGTGTTTGTTCTTTGTTTTTTTGAGATTTAAAAAAATAAATTAGACTTTTTTTTTCTTTGCATCCTGCCTTCAATGTGTTACACTTCTATCTTGTTTCTGGTCTTCCTCTTTTACCTTTAACTGTTACAAACAGAACTTCAGAATTTTGTTGACCTTCAAAATAAGAAACAACAAAACTACTGTCAATCATGTCCCTCCTTCCTCTTTTAAGTATTAACTGAATATCTATAGGGAAGGTAGCCCTGGGTGACAAGACTGCAGACTTATGGTAACTTCAGGGTAGGGCGGCATGCCCATTATGTAAATTAATGATGCCAGGAACCAATGGGGAAGCTGTAACTGTGTGTAACTGTGCTTGTATGGACTTTACCATATTCTCTTGTGTTTTAGCTGTTCAGTATAGGTTATATTTACTCAATAAATGAAGTAAACTCTACTAAAGTAAAGCAAGTACAAATTGTAAGTTAATATTTGTTGTTGTTTTTTTTACCTGGTCTGTAGCCTAAAGATTGAAATGCAGGAACTGTCTGTGAGAAGGACACACAACTTTAAAGATACACAGTTTATAAATCCAGCTGATGTTAAACTGCCTGAAATCTGAGGCCCGATTCTTGTAGACCAGCTTTACTCATCTTTTATATCTCCTTTTCTATGTACTTAACCAGGCCTGAAACACTGCTCCACCTCCACCACATGAATCTCACGTCTCCCCCCAACCCCCCGGGGGCCGTCTGTAGCTGTGACCCCTTATGGTGCACACCTGTGCCCCCAAAGTTTAAAAAAGCCATTAGCTGAGAAGTCAAACGCTGCAATAAAAAAAGAAGAAGCAGAAACTGGGTCTAAACATCCCCTCAAGTGCCGCAGTCAAGAGTCAGACCGTTTCATTCTGTGTTTTTTATTATTTTTTTTACAGAAAGTCAAGCTCTGTCAAGATACGGGTAACTCCAGTCCGAGGCTGGATAGACCTCCTGGAAGGACGCTGACGGACTCAGGTAACGATAGCGCTCACAAAAACACCTGGGCTGCTCCGTCTCTCATCCGTCTGAAAGGTGAAGTCGAAATCAATAGGTTCACTACAAAAGCCCACTCGCTTTATATAAGCAGGTATGGGAACACGTTCTGCAGCCCAGCTTCCACATTTTGCTCTTTTCCTTCTCTATTTGTTGCACGTAGACTACAAAACTTCAGGCTAAAGGCTGCAGAAGTTAACAGCTCCTAAAGTCTGAGATCCTCAGCAGCATGAGTATGTACAGTAAGCTGGACAGACTGCAAAACTGAGCTTTCTCTTTTAAGTTTTTCTTTTAAGCTGAAAGCAGTAGGGGAGATCAGGGATGGTTTCTGTGATTTTTCCAATAAATAAATAAAAAAACTTATACACTGGAGTAGCCAACGTGCTTGGTATTCCACTAGCCCACTAGTTCACTCTGTAGCCCACTGTTTTTTTGTAGGCACAGTACATTCAAGTATCTATCTTCTTGAGGTAAAGTCACCTGGAATAGTTTTCTCAGCGTCTTGAATTAAGGAGTTTCTGGAGGTGCTGAACAATAGTTGCTGCTTTTCCTTCACGCTGTGAAGCTCCAGCTCATCCCAATTAAATCACCTCAAATCACCTCAGAATCTCAGTTCATCAGGTTTAGATCAGGGGATTAATGTGGAGGACAAATACTTTTTTACTGTTTACTACGGAATTCCATATGTGTCCCTTAATTGATTCATGTCTTTAATATTTATCTACAACTTTTTAACAAATTATAAATGATGTTTTAAAACATTTGTTTAGTCATACAGTTTTTGGTGAGTGCAAATAACAGGAAAATCAAATCTTATATATAAAATAATAAAAAATATAACATATAGCACTAAAAAACAAAAACTCTTATATCCATTTTACTCATTATTTAATTCCACATTTTACTGTGAATCATCTGGTAGTTAGAAATGCTGCAAAATGAAATAAAATCTTTTACATTGACTTCCACTGAACACATAGCCAAAGAGGGTTTTTTTTTCTTTCTCCTGCAAAGTTAATCAATCAATTAATCAATCAATAAATCAACCTATATTTTCACTAGATAAAGATGAATAAATCATATGTATAAAACATATAAAAATCTAAATAAAATGGCCAATACAAATAAACACAAAAAGTAAAGAATTTATAAAATATAGAATAAGAAAAAATAATGTTAGTAAAAGTAAATGATAAATAAACTAAGACCATAAAAATCGAAATAAATAAATAAAATAAAAATAGAGAAACAAGAAATAAGAAAAATACAAAATAAAATAATTAGAGAAAGGATAAGCTCTGCTAAATTAGTCACATGCTTTCTGATTGTGAAAAAGTTTAAAATATAAATTATATAAAATATAAAATAGAAATTAGCCAATGTGATTCTCTTTTTGCAGCTAGTAAGGACCAACCATCTCTATCATAATATTTTTGTGAAGTTTCCAGTAAAGTTACTATTACATTTTTTATGAAATCAACAATAAATGACTTTAACCTGCTAAAAATCCTTGATCATTTGAGCCAGAGAACTGTACTTCTCACTTTCTGCAGGTCTTCCTGTACTCCTCCACTCTGTCCTCCATAAACGCTTCCAAACTTAAATACCTCCAGCAGAATCCTCTCAGGACGGGTCTCAGCACTCAGCAATTAAACAATTAGGCTCCATCAGCCGGGGGGCCGGTGCAGAGAGGCGCCCTCATTTCATTTAGCAATTAGAGCCAGTTCTGCTGTGGCTTTACACCCTCAGCTTCACACACCCGGGACTGCACTGTGAGTGAGGAGTGGACAGGGCAGCTCCGTGAGCCAGAATAATCAGATGCCAGAGAGACAATGAAAAGACAATAGGAAGACAATAGGAAAGGGCTGATACACTCGTCCAGGCTTAGTTCTCAGTATCTTCATTCTGCTGGATTTATAGAAGTTTAAATGGTGTGCGTCATAAAACAAATAAAAAGAAGGTTAATAAATTATGTCAAATGTAAAAGCTTTAAGAATGGGCTCTGAGTGGTCCAGCGGACTAAGAGATGCTACTATGATCAGGAGAGATCGCTGGTTCGAATCCTGTGCATGCAGCTTGCCATCAGCTGCCGGAGCACTGAGATAGCACAGTTGGCCTTGCTCTCTCTGGGTGCGTAGATGGCACTCTCTCCCCACATCACTCATAAAGGGTGATGTCAATCTGCACAAGGCGTCTGTGAGCTGATGTATCGAAAGCTGCGCTTTCCTCCGAGTGCGCTGTGATGCTACTCAGTAATGCTGCATCAGCAGCAGTTTGAAAAGAGGCGGTGGCTGACTTCACATGTATCAGAGGAGGCATGTGTTAGTCTTCACTCTCCTGGTGTTGGGGAACCTCTTGTGATAGGGGGAGTACTAATGAGTGGGTTGGGTAATTGGTCTTGCAAATTGGGAAAAAATGGGATAAAAAAGTTAAAGATTTAAGAAAAATTCAGTGCTAACTCTAATAAACACTAATCCTAAATTCTATTAGAATTTTACTTAATTTCTTGTGCACTTTTTAAGTAATTAATGCCTCGTTTTAAATGTCAGGGCTCTCCGTATTCTAGCAAGGAGTTGTGGAACTACTTTGAGCCTGAATAGCAGTGGAAAAAGCGATGTATCGGGGCAAATAATGCCCCATGTCAGCCAGTCTGAAGGGTGTTTGGAGAAACGGTTAAAATTTCTGGATCTCAGAACACTGTGGGAGAACGGAGGTGCGCTATTCTTCAAAGGTAAATCCTTTGATCATGTTTTACTACACCAAAAGTCAATTTTACACTGGATTTGCCTTTTAACACTGTATAATCTGAGTGTTACACCTTAGCCCACCTAAGTCTGTCTTGTGTTTTCTCATTTTGTTGGTCCTTTCTGTTTCTGTCTTCTTTCTCCTGTCTTGTGTTCCTAGCTATATGCTCTGTAAGCACATGGCTCTGTTTTTTTTATTGTTTTGTCCCTGCCTTAGCCCCATCCTGTCGTCTGTGTTCCCTCATGTCTTGTTTGATACCCCGCCCCCTCGTTACCAGTCCCAGGTGTTCCTCACCCTCAGCATGTTTATAACATGCCCCTTTGTTTGAGTGTTTATTGTTGAGACTTTTGTAAATTTATAGTATTGTCAAAGTTTAGCTATTTAGGTATGTTGGTTTTGTTGCTCATTTGTTTGTTCTTTGCTATAATGTTTTGTTTTTCTTGCTTCTTAGTCATATTTATTTCAGTCTAGTTTTATTAGTCTTGTATTACATTGTTTATTAATCTGGTATTTGCTTTCTGTTGCTTTCTGGTTTTTTTTTTGTTTACTCTTTGTTTTAATACATTTTTTAGCAGTGCTTACATCCGCACTTTTATACCTCGCTTCAATGTGACACTGAGTCATAATAATGTAAAAATTGTGTTAAATCCTGTAAAATCATCACAGAACTATTTGACCAGCAAGATCAGCATAACCAAGTTGGTCAGCCAGCTTGTTGATGATGGTCATGCTGGTCAACAACTGGGGTGTTGCTGATGCAACAAACATTATGCTGGTCAAGAGCTGGTTAAACAGCTAGCTTACTAGTATAGGGTTTGAGATGACCAGCTTTCCATCCTTCTCTACCATCAAAGTCTTATATGACACAGTGGATTAACACCAGCAGATGAGATATCTCTCCAAACCATCACTGATCATCAGTAAATTTTACATTTCATTTGTAAATCAAGGGAGCAGAGTCTGGAGGAAGAGTGGAGAGACACACAGTGCAAGCTGCTTGAGGTCTAGTGTGAAGTTTCCACCAATCAGTGATGGTTTGGAGAGACATGTCATCTGCTGGTGTTGATCCACTGTGTTACATCAAGTCACTTTTTTGCGACTTTCATTTTCCAGCAGGACTTGGCACCCTGCCCACACTGCCTAAAGTATCAATTGGTTTTATATCATATTCTAATTTTCTGAGACACTGATTTTTGGGTTTTCATTGGCTGTAAGCCATAATCCTTAACAATAAAAGAAATAAACACTTAAAATAGATCACATTTTGAACTGAATTACTGAAATAAAGTAACTTTTCTATTATATTATATTTTTTTGAGATGCACCTGTACATGTACATGATACAATTAGTCTCTAGTGATTATCAGTATAATGAGTACTGATATAAAGCACATGCTCGCCGCTCTCACCACAGTGGAGCATTCTGGTGTTTGTGGGTGGTGGGTGGATGTTTACCTGGCAGCCTATTTTAAACTCCCTTTAATGCAGTTTCTCTTTTTCCTTCTTTTATCTATCACTCATTCCCAGCCAATCACTGTCAGTCTGTCTCAATGTTTCACAGTGGTATCAGCAGGCCGCTGCATGCAATTTGACCATGGCATTCAAAGCCTGTCTCGGCCTTTGCCGAGAGTCTGCCTGTCAAAAGTTTTTTTCAGTTACTTTTTTATTAAAAAAGAAACATGACTGCACAGGGGTTCTTTTGTTATTATTAAAGGACATGTATTCTATATTTTCCTTCTATTTCAAGTTTTAAGCATTGTACAGTATATGTGGTCTTATGTAGGGTGCCAAAAATGGCAAAATTCATTAATATCAATTTCTCCCAACCTCAGAATCTACCCATCCATCTTTTTTTATCAGCTTCATGGTCATGGTCATGGTATACCCTAGAATTATTGAATGGGTGTACTGTATGGCAGGAAAACCCACTGGACAGGGTGCCAGTCCACCACAGAGTACCACATACAACCATTACCTCATTACCTCACATACTCTTGCCTGCAGGGGAATTTTCTTTACTAATCGTGTGCGTTTTTGGGAGGTGGGAGGAAGCTCACCCAGACACACACTTCCTTTGGGAGGATGCAACTTTATGCAAATAAATGATGATGTGCTGAAGTAGCATTGGTCAGAACTAATTCTTCTGACCAATCACAGACAATGGGGTCTGAGGTTTGACTTTTTGTTTGGCTAAAGTAAAAAAATATATATTTTTTATTAAAATATGTACTTACTATATCATATTACATAATTTTATTTGAGTGGATATATAGTACCTTATTAACAGTAGCCAGTTAGTGTAACTAATGCAATGTTTGCAATGCTAATGAACGAGTATATACCCTGATTAAACTCACTTGAGCATGCTTCCTGTAGTAATCTAACCCATCTTGATTAAAAGCGAGTCACTGGCAGAGTTCACTCTACCAAGTTCACGGTTTTCCCCCCAAATTGGGCTTGTTTAAAAATACAGTCGCAGGTAAAAAAAAAAATCAGGGGTGGCGGGGTGCATTTTTTTGGGCTACTTTTAAAGATTAATGCGGCCACCAAAAAACTAAAAAAACAGTGGATGTTACATGAACACGGCGGGCAAACTAGAGAAATGGACAACACTAAAATCAGTGTTTCTTAGAATATTTACAACAATTCTTAACAATTATAAACATCCTATTAAAATGCAGAAGACTCCCTGAACTTCTGTGAGAGGTGGGACGTCTGCTTCCCAGCAGTGGGTTTCTGAACATGACAGAGAGGCTTATAGCCACTGATTATGTTTTTTCTTGTTTTGTATAATGCATCTTTGCACAAATACAGAGACAATTTTAAGAAAAATTAAGTATGGCCGAAAGTATTGGGACAGTAGCTCATTCATTGTTTCTTCAATATAAGGAAGAGATTATGTAGTATTGGAGTATTGGTGCAAGGCCATTCCAGAGAATATAATTACATTGCTCCAAAGCTCAATGCTGGGGGGCTTTTTACCCCTCTAGTCTATGCATGGCATTAATCATGTTTATCTGCTCCAATGAGTCCTATTTTATTGGCAGTACATGTCTACAGGGAGTAGACAAGCTGTGCATGTATATGCATCTGTACATTTGGGTCAGCAGCAATGGTTTTACTTGTAGTAGTTAAATGCAATAATTAGAAGGGGTGTTCACACATATTTGGACATATAGTATACTTACATTAGGGGTGTGCTATGTCATATCGTAAGCATTAATATCGCCAACATTTTTAAATATTGTGAATGATATTATACCCTGAAATATCGTGGCTTATTACGCACCTCTAATTATCACATCAGGGTACTATTTTTTGCTGTTTTTTGCAGTAGTGTATTCTTAAAATATATTTTTTAATCAGTGTTTTGTTAAATCGCCAAGAGTATCGTTATCACGAAAATACAATTAAATATTGTAATATTATTCTAGAGCCATATCGCGCACCCCTAAATTACATACATGCTATTATGTCGCTGTAAATGAATCAGTGTACTGTTTAGTAAGAAAACCTTATAGAAAAGCTAAGTGTACCCAAACTTTTGACTGCCTGTGTTTAGCCATGGTAGTGGACACCTCCTACTGTGACATTCTGCCTCTGATGGTAAAGTGGGCAGTTACATCGCCACCTACTCAAACCCACAGATGGCGCACTGCACAGCTGGTTACCGAAGCCAGTCAGTGGAAAGCTGTGTACTGTATGCAGCATACACACCAAACACTCAGGCACGGTTAGTGAGACTGAGCACAGCTGGGTATCACTCTCTATAACAGCTTTAGGTCATTTTCTACTGTTTACCCCTCTTTAGCCTTACACGTTAATGCAGTGAAGTTGTGAGCAGAACATTAAAAATTATTCATTCTTAAATTATTAATAAAAAATATTAATTATTAATTAAAATAATTGGCAAATATGTTCAATTACATGTTTAAATGTTTGGACACCTCTAGGTCTCCAACCTCATTACTGACTGGATTTACAATTCGCTCACTTGCCCTTTGTTTATTTGCACAGCTGTAAAAATGTTCTTCTGTAATTTAAACTTTATCTGCAACTTTCCTTAAACAATATTTAACATAAACCTACCTCAGGAATCTTTGGATACAATAATATTCATACAGTTCTGATTTTTTTTTATATTATTTTATTTCATTTATCTCTTAGCTTCTATTGCTCTTAAGTGCTCTTTATTCATTTAGCATTTTTAACTGTATTCATATTCTATTTATTGTTTTTTGTACCTTCTTATGTAGTGTAATTTTTGTCAATTGTCAATTTGTAAAGTGTAATTGTTACATGTCATACATGTGTTGCTCTCACCTAGGAAAATTCCTTGTATGTATAACCAGAGGTGGAAAGTAACTAATTACATTTACTCACATTACTGTAATTGAGTACATTTTATGAGTAATTTGTCATTTTTAAAGTAGTTTTTAAATTAGGTAATTTTACTTTTACTCAAGTACATTTTGACGCAAGTAATTTACGTCACTACTTTGGAAAACTCCCCGTTACTGAGTAAAAAATTAAATGCTGGGAAAAAAAAATAGAGTTTTGTTCCTCATGGCAGCGCAGCTAAACTTTTATCAGCAGTGTTTATTACGGTTAGCGGGAGGGGCACTGTGTGAATCAGCAGTGTAGGCTGGGGTCTTTGTGCGCGGCTCGGGGGAACTGGTGTTCTGTCAAGTTTTGCTACCCATCGATATGTGCTTCTTTACGGCACTGCGCATGCGCCGGCCAACATTCTTTTTGTACGTTTTCATGTTTTTAACGATATTTCCTAAAATTTTAACTGGGAACATTAAGCATAGCAATGACAAGTAAAAAAAAATAATGAACTGTAAAACTATAAAAATACGGTTTGTAGTCACATATATGACCATCACTTTTTAACAGTAAAGAAAAAAATGGATAATAGAAAGCTATGCTACTTGTTCTTAAAAAATGTTTTATGGGGTGGTCTGAACAAATATTACCTGAAAGGTCCAAATTATTTAATTTAATAATTATTTAATTTATGATTTGTACTTTTTTACATCAAATAATTAAAAGTAACTATGTAACTTTTACTCAAAGTAATTTTTAAATTACTTTTTTACTTTTTCTCGAGTAGATTTTTAGATGGGTACTTTTACTTTTACTTGAGTAGAATTTTATCAAAGTAAAGGTACTTTTACTTAATTACAATTTTTCAATACTTTTTCCACCTCTGTGTGAAACATACTTGGTAAAATAAAGTGAGTATAATTCTGATTCAGAAATGTTTGTGGACACCCACTCTATTAAATGTATTCAGCTACTATAGTTACTTACTAAATACTAAAATATTACTATTATTGCTGACACAGATGTGCAAATGAACACATGCAGTTTGTCCCTTCTCTACAGAAAAGTATTTCCAACAGAATAGGACTCTCTGTCTAAGCAGATAAATACAGTATGAATCTATTTATAAACTTTGCCACTATGCCTAATGCCAGGGGTGGGATAGAGGGGTGAAAAACTCCAGTATTGAGCTGTGGAGCAGTGATAGAACTGTGTTCTCTGGAATGATGGTGCTCCAACCAATAGATTTGGGGTGAGTTAGGGAATTAGAGTAGAATGAAGTTGGGCGGTGATCATCCAACATTCTGACTTTGCTAATGATCTTGGAGCAAAATGCAATCAAATCCTCATCAGGACATATTTGGAAGTGATATTTGGAGATATTTGCTTCACCTTATCATGAATGATGTGGGATCTTTAAAATCCCAGCACAGAAATTAGTGAAGACCCAGTTTTAATCTGTGAAAGACTAAAGACCCATCGTTTTGACACAAAAACTGAGCAAAAACAGGTTCTCACAGTTCTCCATGTTGCATTTAGGTAGTATGCTCTGTTTCGCAACTTTGCATGCTAACTTCCTAACTCAGTGGCATCAGATAATTATTAAGATTGGGTAAAGAAGGGGTGGAGCTTTGTATGTGTGCTCTTACTGTGATACTGCACTGGAAGGTGGGGCCTCCACGCTGACAGTCACGCTGTCTACTGCTCTCTGGTCCAATGAAGGTAATTTAAAAACCAGGACATTTCCTCAGTTTCTGAAAAAAAAAAAAAAAAAAACGGGACGCCCGGGACAGGAGGTGAAATACGGGAAATGTCCCGGGAAATACGGACGTTTGGTCACCCTAATATACAGAAGCTTTGTAGGTATCTTGAGTATGTGTGTGTGGAAGTAAGGGTATAGTCCAGTAGGTGACAGAGTAACTATGAGTAAAGTGCAGGAACAGGATGAGCTGTGTGGGACGTACAGGGTGCAGAATGCTTTATGTAGGATAATATAAGACAGTCTGATAGGTTCAGTGTAAAGTAAAGTATTAAGAAACACTGTGCACTTTTTCTTGTTCTGATTCAACAGCCCAGCAAAAGGAAAAATACATGGTAACCTTTCTGCAACCGTTGGTCCTGCAGTGAAAAATAGCTGTTTGCCCTCCAACAAACAATATAATACAGAGATCCCACCTTTCACTGAAGTCCAGGGAGTCTCTCATATTTTAATATGGGCTCCCTGATGTCCACAAATTAAATAAAATACACCAGAATTATTCTATATAGAGAAAAATTCCCCTCTTCTCTTTATGCTTAGAAGGCCAATGTGATTTCTGAATGCAGTTTGCTTGGTTTGGTTTGATCCAGCTCAAAAAAGTGAGGGAGCAGGAAAGAAAGACACACACATTGTAATGCAGCGCTATAGAAGAGTGTCCATTAAAAAGAAAATATATAATATACTTTTCACTTAAAACTACACTACGGTCTTTCACTGCTGGATTAAGGAAAATTATGACTTGCTGCCCTGTTTGTAACAATGACTTGCAATGTATTACTCTCATTTCTACAATCCTGTATTATCAACTATAGCTTTTTACACTGGTTTTAATGCCTGTCACAGTAGTATTGCATGTATTAAACACAAAAATGCTTTGCTTTTTTGCATGCATGCTTAATGTACAAACTAGGCCAAAACAAAACCCTCCCAACACACAGCTGCATCTGATTCCATTGGATAAAATGAATGGAAAGCATTAGTTTTATTATAAGTATTCATTTATATTCCATGACAAGAAGCTATTATAGCAGATGTTAAATACGTTCCCTGGTTTAATTAGTGTAAACATGGTTTCCAGAGTCATTGTTATGGTTATTGAATTTCATTTACATTCCTTGAGGTGGTTGAGTAATATTATGGGTTTTTTGCCCAAATATGACTTGGGTTATACAGTTCTTGTAAATATGGGTAATATAACTAATAACGAAACAATGCAAATCTTAAATAATTATTGACTGAATATTTCGTTACATATTTTTTGGGTTTAGGTAGCAAAAATGTTATACAAATATTTAGCATGTTTTGAAAAGGTCACAGGAAGATTCGAAAGACATAATAATAGTTTTTGCGTCACAACGTTATTAGAATGTTTCTCACATAACATTCCCAGATAGATGAATACTACTAACATTATTGGAAATGTTAAAAGTAACATTCCCAAAACTAAAAATAAAACATTGACACACATGTCATAGACAGAATGTTTAAAACGTTAAATAAAAATGTTCTAAGAACCTCATAACTCATAAATCTCATAAACGAATGATGACATTACATATATACAGTATAATTGTGGTGCTCAGACATTACATACATTAATCCAAATGTTAAAAAGGTTCAGATTCATGCAAAACGATTTACGGGTAATATTTTAATACACCGTGTGTGGATATATCCACCCGGCTGTAAACCAGCCCTCTGTCCTATCCGCCGTGCACTGTGTATTCGGTATCATCGCTACACTGTAATAATGGTCTTTTCTAATGACATTCCCCCAGAGGGTCCCCAGGGAGTGGCACTACAAAAAGTGATAATTACATGAAATATACATAGAGAATAAAAGGAGCGTGTTTACATAACGCGTCCCATAAATATCTGACTGGGAAGACATTGTTCTCTGGCTCCTTTTAAGCCCATCTCCCAGGGATGCCATTTTAATGACATGATGGTTTAAAGAGATGCTGCTCCGCTTCGTTCCATATTTAATTAACTTTTCCCTTTCTTTGCCGGAAAAAGGGGGGAATAAAGAGACAAACACTCGATAGCTCTGAGACAATAACAAATAACCGGGAAGAACAAGAGGGGGTGGGAGGGAGAGAGAGGAGGGGGAACCACCAGTTCAGACCTTGTCACGCTTTTGTGAGCTGTTTACAATACACACCCGAGTGAGAGAAAAAGAGAGAAAGAGAGAGAGAGAGAGAGAAAGAGAGAAAGTAACAGGGCAACAGGGAACATGACACACAGGAAAAGAAATGTAGGGAGAAGAAAAAGAAAGGAAAGTGATAGAAAATAAGGAAACTGAGAGTATGAGGAAGGAAAAGGAAGGAATTGAGTGAGACAAAGAATGTGAGACAATGGGAGAAAGACATGTGAGAAAGAGTAAGACAGGAAACTAAATGGAGGGATGAAGAGAAAGTGGGAATATAAGGGGGGCAGAGAGAGAGAGAGAGAGAGAGAGACAGAGAGAAAGACAGACAGAGAGACAGACAGACAGAGAGATAAGGGGGGAACAGGCCAAAGAGGGAACCTGACAGGAAAATAAATGTGGGGAGAAGAAGATAAAAAAGAGAGAGATATAAGAAAGGATACTGAGAATATAAGTGAGAGAAGGGTAAAAAAAAGAGTGAGACAAAGAAAAGTGAAGGATGCGAGAAAAAGAAAGGGTAGACAGCAAGAAACGGAGAGAGACAGAGAGAGAGAAAAATTGAGAAAAGGACAGGAAGTGAGTGAGACGAAGAAATGAAGAAGAAAATGTGTGAGAAGGAAAAGGTAGAAAAAGAAAATAGAGCAAGGGAGCATGACAGGCATAAAATAGAGAAGTGACTAATATGAGAAAGGATGAGAGAAAAGGAGACAGGAGAGCGTAAGAAAAAGAAAGAACATGCGGCAGAGAGAAAAGAGAAAGACATAATATAGTGTGTGTGTGTGTGTGTGTGTGTGTGTGTGTGTGTGAGAGAGAGAGAGAGAGAGAGAGAGAGAGAGAAATATAGGTATAGGTAAGACAAGTCAAAAAATGCTGAAGGAATATAGTAGAAGTAAAAGAGAAGAAATATGAGCTACAAAGAAAAAGAGAAGCGGAGAGAGAAGTTGGAAGAGTGTGAAAATATAAAACAAATAAACAAAAAAATAAATAAATTACTTAATTTGCAATACAATTATTCAACTCAAGCACCTGTTTTGCTCTCTATATTTTGTTTTCTTATAAACTCTCTTTCTCTCATTTCTTCTCTCTCTCTCTCTCTCACTCTCTTTTTCTCTCTATCTCTCTCTTTCTATTTTCCTGTTCGCTCTAGCTTTTCCAGTGCTCTTTATCCAGTCTACTCCTTATTTTCTCTCTGTTTCCGTAATTTGTCATTTTGGCTGTATTTTCATATTGTGAAATATAAAAAAAAACTCAAACTTCACTTTGGCTTTGCTTTTTCTTAATTAACTGCATAATAAGTGTCAAAGTTCAACGTTTTTTGAAAAAAAAAAAGTTAATTAATTAAATTATGATCTTTTATTTAAACTATACATTTTTTATTTTTGGCAAGATCTGTCTAATATACCCTATCAAAATAGAGGCTTTAATTACAGATGAATCTTATTGGTTAACACAGACAATGCTTGATTCCTATTGGAGCAGAGGCGCTTGCTCCCGCCTCCCATCTAGAAACGCGTCGACAAGAGGAGAAAAACGAAGCTGACGGTGTGGCGATTAACTTAAAATAGAGCAGGTAAAACCTGTTAAAACTCGTTAAATCCTGAACTGGACAATGTTTATCTGTGTTAAGAAACAGTAGGGTCCCAAAAATAAGGTTTATAGGGGTCCGTTTATGTGTTATATCTTGTTTTCTTGCTGAGTGAAAATTTCGGTTAGGTTAGCTAGCGTTAGCTAACTAAGAGAAGCTAAGCTAGGTTAGTTAGTTAGCTAGGTAAGCTGTTAGGTTACCCAGTAACGTAAATGCGTTATAGCAGTATTTCTGTTCTATTTTAGCTTAATTTACGAGTTTAAAACTGTTAATACAGAGAGTTATTAGTTAAATAAACTCTAAAAAATAAATTAGTTATCTTAATTTGAGCTAGTTGAAGCTGTGACCAGCTGTCCTGTATTAGTTTTGATTAGGCGCCATTGTTGGAGGATGAGCCCCACCTAGTGGCTGTTTGTGCGAACTGTCGCCTCTACGGAACAGAATATAATCTAACTACAGTATTTGTAGATTAGGTTATGGACACTAGGGGCGGGCAATATTATATCGTATGCAATATACCGTGACACAGAAATATCATAATATTAAAAATCTATATCCATGATCCTGCAGATTGACACCTTCCTAAAATAATTTTAACTATTTTTTTTTGAGTTTTAGGAAACTGAATAATAATAATAAAAAATGTAATGTTAATAGAATTAGTAGTCATTTTGCCAGTGTGTTTGTTTAGGCGTCATTATATTATGTGTAGGATAGTATTTCCATGTCAATTCAATATATTTATGATCTCGCATATCGACACCTTCCTAGAATAATCGTGTAATAATTATTTTTATGTTTTCAAGAAACACAAACACATACGAGAGTTGTAATGGCTATTTAAAATGATCATTGGTTAGTTTATCATGCAGAACCAACCAGAAGCAATCCTAATTTTATGGGTAGTAAATATTTGTTTACTAGTATTATATGATATTAGAATAAATACACATACTGTTAATACCATTAGTAGTGATTTATATGTTTGCCAATGTGTTTGTTTAGGCTTCATTAAATGGAATCAGACAATACAATATTGTCATGTGTAGGATGGCATTTTCATGTCAATTCAAATATTTTATATTCCTGCATATTGACACAAAAACACATAACAGTTGTTATGGCTATTTAAAAAATAGCAATGGTTTAATATGAAAGTTTATCATACAGTTTAGCCGTTGAACCTACCAGAAACTATCACGATTTGTTTTTGCTTCATTAAATTAAATCAAACGAGACAATATTGTCATGTGTAGTGTGTAGTGTTGGCGTTAGATAAAGAAATATATATATGTATATGTGTGTATATATATACACTGCTCAAAAAAAATAAAGGGAACACTCAAATAACACATCCTAGATCTGAATGAATGAAATATTCTCATTGAATACTTTGTTCTGTACAAAGTTGAATGTGCTGACAACAAAATCACACAAAAATCATCAATGGAAATCAAATTTATTAACCAATGGAGGCCTGGATTTGGAGCCACACACAAAATTAAAGTGAAAAAACACACTACAGGCTGATCCAACTTTAATGTAATGTCCTTAAAACAAGTCAAAATGAGGCTCAGTATTGTGTGTGGCCTCCACGTGCCTGTATGACCTCCCTACAACGCCTGGGCATGCTCCTGATGAGGTGGCGGATGGTCTCCTGAGGGATCTCCTCCCAGACCTGGACTAAAGCATCCGCCAACTCCTGGACAGTCTGTGGTGCAACGTGACGTTGGTGGATGGAGCGAGACATGATGTCCCAGATGTGCTCAATCGGATTCAGGTCTGGAGAACGGGCGGGCCAGTCCATAGCTTCAATGCCTTCATCTTGCAGGAACTGCTGACACACTCCAGCCACATGAGGTCTAGCATTGTCCTGCATTAGGAGGAACCCAGGGCCAACCGCACCAGCATATGGTCTCACAGGGGGTCTGAGGATCTCATCTCGGTACCTAATGGCAGTCAGGCTACCTCTGGTGAGCACATGGAGGGCTGTGCGGCCCTCCAAAGAAATGCCACCCCACACCATTACTGACCCACTGCCAAACCGGTCATGCTGAAGGATGTTGCAGGCAGCAGACCGCTCTCCACGGCGTCTCCAGACTCTGTCACGTCTGTCATGTGCTCAGTGTGAATCTGCTTTCATCTGTGAAGAGCACAAGGCGCCAGTGGCGAATGCCAAGCGTCCTGCACGGTGTTGGGCTGTGAGCACAACCCCCATCTGTGGACGTCGGGCCCTCATACCATCCTCATGGAGTCGGTTTCTAACCGTTTGTGCAGACACATGCACATTTGTGGCCTGCTGGAGGTCATTTTGCAGGGCTCTGGCAGTGCTCCTCCTGTTCCTTCTTGCACAAAGGCAGAGGTAGCGGTCCTGCTGCTGGGTTGTTGCCCTCCTACGGCCTCCTCCACGTCTCCTGGTGTACTGGCCTGTCTCCTGGTAGCGCCTCCAGCCTCTGGACACTACGCTGACAGACACAGCAAACCTTCTTGCCACAGCTCGCATTGATGTGCCATCCTGGATGAGCTGCACTACCTGAGCCACTTGTGTGGGTTGTAGAGTCCGTCTCATGCTACCACGAGTGTGAAAGCACCACCAACATTCAAAACTGACCAAAACATCAGCCAGACAGCATAGGTTCTGAGAAGTGGTCTGTGGTCCCCACCTGCAGAACCACTCCTTTATTGAGTGTGTCTTGCTAATTGCCAATAATTTCCACCTGTTGTCTATTCCATTTGCACAACAGCAGGTGAAATTGATTGTCAATCAGTGTTGCTTCCTAAGTGGACAGTTTAATTTCACAGAAGTTTGATTTACTTGGAGTTATATTGTGTTATTTGAGTGTTCCCTTTATTTTTTTGAGCAGTGTATATATATATATATATATATATATTAGGGGTGGGAATCGTTTACTATCTCACGATTCGATTCGATTCCGATTTTGGGGGCCACGATTCGATTCAAAATCGATTTTTGATTCAAAACGATTTGAATTATAAAAATTTCTGCTTCTGGCTTATGAATCTTATTGAAAAAAAACCCTCCATAATATACACTGGTCCTGGAGCAAGTAATGTGTTACAAAAACAATAAAATGTGCAGGAATGTGGGTCCTCAGTGACAGAGAAATCACTGGGATATCACAATGACGTTAATGAACAATAAATAAATAATAAATAACACTGCTTTATTACCAGGCTACTAGCGGTGGTGTGTAGGTGACGCTGCTGGGCTGATGTGATGATAGCAGTGAAGCGCTAAAGTTCAGGAGCAGCTGCTGATTAACTAGTTAACTTTAAGGTCGTTGTATTTCTTCAGAAAGGGGGCAGGAGGTGGAGAAATTAATTCATATTGTCCATTCCTTAATTCCTCTGTGATGAGGAGCTGAAATTAGCTCTGATTAGCTTATTGTTATTTTTCCGTTCCGCCTTAAATGCTGCAGCCCGCTGCCACCTGTAGCGTTATTTAAGGTGGAACTGGAAAGTTAGCTAGTTAGCTAGCTAACAGTTACTGAAACTAACTACTAGCGATCTTTTTTATGCTTGTTATGAAGCATTCTGCCATAAAACATTGAAACTACACGTTAATCTAAGGTAATATAGTGCTTGTTCTGCCATCTTACCGGTGATTCTCAAACACCTACGCTCTGTGTGTGTCTGGAAGATCTCCGTTTGAAGGGACAAGCCCTATCCCCAGGGTTGCCAGGTCCAACAAAAATACCCAGCCCAAAATCAGTCTAAAACCCGCCCCTCAGAATCGATTTTGGGACATTTTAAATCGATTCTGAATCGTAGTAAATGAGAATCAAGATTCTTATGTGAATCGATTTTTTGGCACACCTCTAATATATATATATATATATATATATATATATATATATATATATAATTATTAAATAAATAATAATAATAACACATCTCTCCTGAAAATTGTTTATTTTGTTGAGTCAGCTTAAATATCCAGTTTTCGGACATGTCCATAAATAGGCAGAGCTATACCAGGAATTAATGTGGCTGGAATAGCCCCGCCCCAAACAGTATCAGCTCGGCCCCAAAACACTGCTTGATCCATTTTTAAATATTATACTATTAATTATATTTTTCTTGCATGCATCACATTACTGCCAGCTGCCACATAACTTTCAGATGATATAAACTGGTTTGCAACTTGGTTTGTTCACCAAAAAAACGGAAAAGAGCTGGCTATTTGTTTCGTCAGTATAACATGTAAACATTTTTATATTGCATGTCATTTCTGTTTGCTAAATTAAATATTTAAGTTGTGTGTTGTAACTACAGGGTTTGCTGGTGTTTTTGTGTAACTCTGAAGATACCCTGGATCCTGAAATATTCAGTAGAAAAGCCATCCACATTGATCCTGGCAAAAGCATCACTGCTTTGAGAAGAAGACCTGTTGACTTCACTTTCCCAAGTCTTGCTGTTGGTGGTGGGAAGAAGCTTACCTGCATTACTGGTTCTCTTCCAGCCAGGTCTGGATATCAGACGTGTGAGAGGTAGGACTGTGCGTTAATGCCCTTTTTTATTGTCGTTTAGAGGGTATGCCCAAATACAGACATTGACACTAATTGACTAAAAACCTAAAGGGACATTCAGTTTATTATTCCATCAAAAGTACTGGATGAAGATCCATTGTTCCAGATAACACAGTTCCGTGCTGGGGACGTTTATTCCAATCTAGCCCATCCCTCATTGGGCATAATGCCAGTAGGTTCATGTTTATCTGTTCATTTTCACATCTGTTTCATCTGTGTAGTACAACTTAAAGTACTTAAATTGGATGTACAGCCTTTTTAGCACTGACATACTTACAAATTTGTTTGGGATGTAAATTTACAGATATCACACATTAGTTATCCTAATATCAGTAATATAAATGTATTGTGCAGATTTTAGTGGCAGTGGCAGTGACGTACCGGTAATTTCCCCTCTCATTAGTGTTTTTTAAGCCCTACCGGCAACTATCAGTGGTTTTGTATCACTGGAAGGATTCTGTAATCTAATTGTGCAGCAGGCTTTTGTGATTTATGAGCAGAAGGTCTAACATGCCCTGATTGACCTGTTTCAGACCTCATGCTGTAGCTGTATTAATATCTGTGAGGCTTTGAGTATATTAGCTGGATAGATTTACTGTAACCATGCTCTCTGTGCCTTGGGGTGAGAATGAATTTGAAATAAAGTATAATAAAGAAAATATAATGGCATTACATTACATTTATGCTTTTGTCCAAAGCAGCTTACAAACAATGAGGTACATTAGCAATAGAGAACTTAAGATTCTAAGGCAAAACATTTTAGGCAGGAAATTTGAAGGAGGCTGATAAATAAAAGTGGGATAGAGAGGGAAAATAAGGGGAGCAGGGAATGATGTTTGAAATAGTAAGTTTGTTGTTAGAAGACTAAGTGCTCTTTGCAGAGCACTAATAGGATAATAGCATACTAATGTAATTTTGTTAGAAAAAGCAATTCATATTTAACCGTTAATAGGGATGCCCCTAATATTTAGCAGCTGAATTCATTTGAAAATGGAAAAAAAGTTAAGTGTTAAGTATTCAGTATTTATTTTAAAAAATTATTTTTTTCTATAAAAAACAAGAGCAATTTGTTTAGGCTATTTTATTTAAGTAGTGGTGGAAGAAGAGGTAAAAGTTTTTGTTTGGTTTAATTTTGTTTCATTTTCAACTTCAAATGCCGTACAAATAAAATATGAACAATGAAATAAAAAAATATTTAATTAAACCTAGTTGTCATGTCAGGCTCTACTTGTTAAAACTACGATTCTGGAAATATTGAGGTAAACTAAATTTTTAGGTCATGACTTTTATGTACATTGATCCCGTATTTATCCTATTGTTTATTTATACATCTTTTTAACATTATTTATACAATCTAAACATACCTGATCATCACTAGCTCATTAGTGCAGATATGACCAACCTTACAGAAGACATGTCTGGTGTCTGGATAATTAAGAACTGGAAGTTTGTAGTCCTTGGCTATCACTGTGTAGACTATATGCATTATCAAAACTGAGTTTATCAAAAATATTAACAACAGTGTGTCATTCTGTATTCATATAAACATGGCTACCTGAGATGTACAGTTTAAGGAGTTGTGATGTTTTACATAAAGAGGAACTACATAATTACTTATTGATCTTCATACTTTTACTTTGAAACGTAAACCTGCCCTCAATAACAGCATGTCTTCAGACATCCCACATTACGTTTCTATACTGCTGTTATTTTTGTTTATTTACTTGTGACAGTAAATTCTAGGACACCCAAAAATCAACTATAAAAATCTAAATCTGTGTCTTTCAGCAAATTTAATTACTAAATAAATAAAACCATTTGAACAAATGTTCAATTTTATGTATATACATGTGTGTGTGTGTGTGTGTGTGTGTTACATACATGATCCCTGATTTAATAAAACCAAAAATTATAAATAATCCCTGATTTAATAAACCAAAAAATTACATGCAGATTTGTTTATTTGGAACTTCTTGAAGAAAATGTAAAATTTATATGTTTAAACTGTAAAAAAAAAAAAAAAAAAAAAAAAAAAAAAATGCTGTGCGCAAAACATTCATTAAGTATCATACATAGGACTTTGTACATAGGACTCATAAGTCCTATGTACAAAGTAGGGCTGCCACAAACGATTATTTTTATAGTCGACTAATCACCGATTATTTTTTATGATTAGTCGACTAATCGGATCATACGTTAATTGAATATAAAACACAGTTTATCACAATAGAATGCAGCTGCTATTATACAACCAACATTAGATTTCAGCTATATGCTAACTAAAAATAAAAACAATCATAGTTCATTAAACCTTTAATGAAATATGCAGCTTGTTGTAACAGACAATTATTTTACTGTTTAGCATAAAGTGTAAACAACTGTGTAAAATAAGGATAAGGCACTGGCATTTATGAAACATCTCAACCGTGAGGTTGTTTGAACTATTATGAAAAAAAAGTATATTAATAAAAAATGCCTCTCTGTCCAGATATTGTGTACATTACCGTACACAGGGCAGCGGTCTGCACAGATCTGATTGGCAGAGGAGAGCGTTTGGTGATTTTACACCACACATGACTGATCTGTGAGTTTACTGCACCGAAAAGCACTGAAAACAGAAGCCACTGTCAGAATGAAATCCTTCTCTGTAGTTTATCGGTTTGGGACGGCATTTGTGACAACGTCTGGGTCCGGATCCGGATCGCGGTCCGCCTATTAGTGACCTCTGTTTTAAAGCTATCAAGATGAGTAAGTTAAGTACTAAGGTAACGCTCTGTTTACGCTAATTTTAGCAGCTAAATAGCAATTTAGCTTCTTCGTCATTTAATCAGCCACAACATGCCTCCTTTTCAGGTGCTCGTGCATCGCGGTTGTGCTGCCGAGGAAGGCAAGTTCTTCATTGCAGATATTGCATTGCACGCGTTTCACTTTTATTTTCTTGGTGATCCCACACTTTTGAGTTCTGTAGCGGGGTAGCCATGAAACCAGAGCCTGTCTGTATAATGTCCTGAGATGTCGTCCACTACCTACCCCGGTTTCCACTACTGCGCATGTGCGTCCAGGACAGAAAGGCAGTCGCAGCAGTTTGGAGAGAAAAACAAAGAAAAAAAAAAACAGACTAATCGACTATTAAATTAGTCGTCGACTATTTTAATAGTCAACATAATCGTGACTAGTCGACTAATCGTGGCAGCCCTAGTACAAAGTATTATTTAATTTGTAAACAGTCTTAGACCTATAGCCCAAATATCAGATTACAGAATGACACAGAACACTGTTATGCTGATTACATTTAAATGACATAAAAAAAAAACCCTTATTACATGGCTTATTTGCTCTACTTGATTAATTTTAGTATTTCACAAAAAGATTAGGTTAGAAAATAAAATTTACTCAAGACACAATTTAAATCAGTAATCACTTTAAATTCATACCTACACTGTATTACACATTTACATTGGGGGGACAAAGAATTAATGTTTAGAAAGTTGCTTTTAATAATAACATTTAAGAAAATAATTGATCTATTAGAAGGAGACCAAGACTTATTTTAAATGAGTCCTCTGCCTCAATTGATTTTAAGAACAGTTTCAGAGTTACAGGTGCAACAGGACTGAATTTTAAACCTCTTTGTTCAGTATCCAGGTTAGAAGCCGCAGAAAACTAATTTGTCATAAAGTGGCTTTTTGAATGCTCCAAGAATATATGAGAAAGATATTGAGTTGCTTAAGTTTGTGAAAAACATTTACTTGCACTTTAAAGTTGTAATTTGTCCTCATGAGATCCAGGTTTAGTGCATGATCCCACATTTGATGATTTCCTTCATTTTGCATGACTTAATCAGCCTTAAATTAGGTCTTGATGTTCTGATGAGCTGTTTCGAGTGTGTTAAAACACTGAAGTGTTAAACAGACTGTCTGCTTTAAGTGTTTCTCCTGCTTTTTATCGCACAAGATTTGTAAGTCATTATGAAGAGTTTGCACATTTCCTCCATTGAACTTTAATTTAAACCATTTTTAGAAGAAGATGGAGACATTATAATGCTTTATAGTTCTTAACACAGCTCCAGTTTAGGTATTCTTTGGAAGTGTAAGTGAATTTTCCAGACCAAAGCTTTTGTGATATGGTGGCGGGATGCTTGTCCAATACGATTGGCGTGAAACCACTTCTCAGAGAAGGTGAAACAGAACTTTTTTTCTGTGTGTCAGATATTTTCATACGTTAATGAAACACCTGAGATGGAGTTATGCACTCGTGGAGAGGATTACTGTGTGTGGTGTTAGATTACAGCGCTGTGCCTCACTCAGATGAAGTAAAGTTGGAAGTGGTTCTGGAAATGAGAGCCTTTGGGTCTTAATAAAGGCACTAAAGGGCCTTTGTGACTTTACACTCTTAAAAATAAAGGTGCAACAGTAACTTAAAAAGATTACGGCACCTTAGTTCCTTATTAAGCAACATTGACTTATCTGTAGGATATGTCTAGTTCTGGACGATATGGACAAAATTTGTATTACAGTATATTTGTACATTTTGGTTGTACATCACACAGGCCAAGGAAGTCAGTGATTGATGCTGTAAATAGTGTTAAACTCTTTAAACCCTAGCCCAGTTTTTATAGTTGAATGTTCCTATATTCACTTATAAATTACAAAGCATTTATAGAACACAGATAAGTTTGAGAAGATTCTAGACTAAGCAAATATACCTTACTTACCGTACCTTACCATAATTTCACTTTTATTATGCATTAGTAGCTGAATTGTGTTGCACTCTAGTAATAAAATATACCAGCTCTGCTTAAAATGCTCAGAAAATGAGATTCAAATATTAACCGAATCTATATGAGTTTGTTTTTATAAAGCTTAATAAAATAGAACCTGAATATTCTTTATTGTTTTTGGTTTATATCTTTATTAATATGACCTGGCATTTGCTCAGTGGCACTGTGCCTGTTAGATGAATCATTTCATAAGTGTTTAGTGATGCACAGATGTGGGAATTTAGGGTTGATGCTGTTACTGATATACACAATAATAACTTGCAGAGAGACTAGAAACCCCAGTAAAACTTCAAACCAACTGCATGCGCACAATAAAAATAAAACAAATACATTTTCTGATAAATTAGTGTTCTAAATTTTTGATTTCATATGTTTTTGGTCACATAGACGCAGACTAGTCACAACTTTAAACCCTCTTTTTTTAAATCTACAGATTAAATAAAACATTAGATCTATTCAAACTAATACAGATAATTTGCTTAAATCATTGTAGGAGCATGGCCAGTGTTGTTTGGTCCTTTTCATGTATGCAGTAAATACACCAAGAAGTATAATTTTGAAGTTTCGTCTGAATTGGCCAATTCTGATGATTAAAAAAAAAATACTGTCGATTCTAATCGTCCAATACTGATATAATTTTTATATTGTGTGTCTCTCAATACGTTATGTATAGTTTATTCCAGTCAATATGGGCATATAGTTAACGGCTCAATGCTAGCTCACACTCAGACTCAACCAGGCTTGGAGCGGGTTAAAAAGCTTGATTATAATTGCTAATTGTTAACAGATCAATGGCACTGTGTTGGTTAGATTCAGTAAGTTTTGCTGTTTTATATGATGTTTATTATGTCTCTAGTTTACTCTGGTTTTTAGTTATGGAGCTCTGAATACCAGCATGCGACTGCCGGCTCAGCGCGGGCCTCAGGCTGGTTCTGAATGATACTAAGAGATATGTTTAAGAATCACAGCATCATTATAGAATCATTTTCTGTTGTGAGAAATGTGATGATGGCTCTAACATGCACTGAGAAATCTTATTATTGAGCTAAATTTCACCTCTGTTTATTGGGATATTTAAACCTTAGTCCGATCTATGCAGTCAGGGTATGTAGTTTACATATCAGATAACTGCAACAATTTGATTATGAAGGAAGTGCATGTATATAAGGAGATGAGAGGTGATAATATCAGGACATAGGAACGTTTTAGCCCGCTGTACAAAATAAAACAAACACGTAAACCTTGGTTCAGTCAAGAACTTCAGGTGTAAAATGCTCCAAGCATTGTTTGCTTCAGAGATATTTGACCTCAATGTTTTTCACATTCAAAGATTCAGCAATGCTGTTTTGCATGCAAGATCAAATTTCAAGTTTTATATAGAATTCAAAAGCTTGGTTTGTTTGTAGATCCTACTCTTCGATGGTCATTATCAGGTCAAATGTGAAGCAGGTTCACACTGCATTACTAAACTCATGTTTTTGTGTACTTGGCCTTCACATTTCATCAATACTTATCCTATCTCCAGCCCTTTCTCTTCTTCTCTCCTTCTCACTCGCTTCACCCTGCCCTCATCTGTCAGCACTGATGGGACTTACAGCAGCTCTGACCCTGACAAGAAGGAATCACATTCCATCACTTCCTGTTAGACCGAGTGTGGAGATGAGGAGAAATAGACCTGTTTCTGGAGCTCGGTCTTCGGCTTTGTGTGGTGGTGAGAGAGAGTGCAGAGCAGACTCACCCTGCAGTCATCACAGTTCACCAGAGGAAAGATAATTAGCCATCCGGGCATCACCGGGGGGGCTTAAAGGTGATGTGTGGTTGGCCTCATAGAAAGGGAGAAAGAAGAAGAAGAGAAGAAAAAAAAAAGCTGTGATCCAGAGGCATCCAAACTTTGTGTATGTACAGTGCTTTTGCTGCTCATTGCATCTGAAACAGAGTGTACTTGTTATCTGGTGTATTTGTAGTAATGCGTGGGGGCGGATGTGCTCACCAGTGCCAAGTTTCTCTGAAACTCCTCCAAGACCTGAAGGCGATATTCACAGTTCTGTGCTTTTTTTCCCCTCCAATTATCACCTGAGACTTATTTTTGTGTTTCTTTTCTCTGCCTGCCGAGGAAGTTCCGCGATATTCAAACCTCGGCAGAACTTCTCCGTGGTCGCACAGCGTTGAGGCCCGGCTTTTGATGTGTGTTCGTGGTGATGAAGGCTGGAATCGTGGTTTCGAACTCAGCTGAAGGATGGGGACACCAGGGGCTGGGCTCTTGCCCACAAGGTCTGGCATTTGAGCTGCAACAAAAAACTAGGAAGCGAGCACATGGCTCTACCTTCTGCAGGAATTCCAAACATAAGAATTAGAAATGACAGTAGCTAGGCTTGGTGCTCAAGCTGTATTCTAATAATACAAAATAATCCTAAAAAAAAATGTTGAAGCAGTATTTTGTTTTTGGCATAGATAGATAGATAGATAGATAGATAGATAGATAGATATACTTTATTGATCCCCAAAGGGGAAATTCTAGAAAGCAATACTCGTCAACGTTCCCCTCCACGGAATGGCATACCATGTTCTGTAGTTTAATGTTATATGTGATTAATATCTTCCGAACATCAAGATGTGGTTACTGGTTTAATGCAAAGTAATATTGAAAAAATAAGATCATTTAAAATTATTTTCTTTCATGATGGATATCAATATCAATTTATTGTCTAGTCCTAGCTTGACATAAAATGGTTCAAAAGAGCTTAACGCTTTGTGCAGCTTTCTTATTGATTTATTTCCAAAAGAAAGATATTTTGCATTAACTTTCATTAAAGAAAAAAGGATTTATTGTGAAATATTGTATAGTGTGATATGTATTTATAATCATTAGGCCTGTCATGATAACAGTTTTTTGTGAACAATATGTTGTCCCAAAATTTATTATTAATTATTGTGATAAACGATATTGTTGGCATTTTAAGACCATTAAATGGCACTAATATAATGATAACAAAATATCATAAAGAAATTACACCCTTTTGAAGACAATAAACCGCCATGCACCATGACGTGCAGCCCCGGTCTGTCCCAGCTGGCCCGTGTTGGACTGGAATAAAGACCTTGCCTCATTTTGTAAGTGCAAACACAATGGATGATATCACGATTATTAAAGTGATTGAGGTCCATTTTTTGAACGATAAGTCGATAATGTAATTATTGTGACAGCCTAATAGTCATAGTCTGAGCTAGTGTTTGATGGTTAAGGTGGCTAAAAAGTTGGTCATCCAGGTGAAAGCACATTATACGTATCCTGTTACATATGTTGGCTGAGCAACTAACCTAGACTAACTTGTAAAGTGTGTCGTCAAACTTGTCATAATGGTTGACTAGTTTGGTAAAGCTGGTTGGTGGACCATTTTAGTCATGTTGGTGAAGCTGTTCAACAAGCTTAAGTTCGACCATACAGAACAATCAGGGTGCGGAATGCTTACCACCCCAAATAATTTTCATCTACTTCTACTGGCATTATTTCTCTACATAAACTAGACAAGGTGTGTGTTTGCGTTTGTACATCTATGTCAGCAATGGGTTCAACTTAAAGTAGCTAAATAATGCATTCATTAGAAGGACAACTTTCGTCCACAATCATTTGGAGACATAACCACCAAAAACAAGTTAAAGTATCAGGGAACAATTGTTAAACGCCACTTTTAACCTTCGCTAGTCACTGTTGCTACTGCTCAAATTGTGTGATTTCTCAGTTTCTACTATTGTACAAAGGGACCGCACTAAATACACAAAGAGCTTATTTTCCTCTAGATTACAATATTGTACTTTATCAGTGTGTGCTTAAGCTGTTGGGCTAAACGTGCAATTAACTTACTGTGCTGTCCAAAAAGCCATGTATCTCCAAATGGTAACTTGCAACGTGCCCAAAAAAATTTATTTAAATATGTTTATTGGTTGTTTATGCAGTATATACATGTCTGGGAAGTGTATCTGTAAAATATGTAATATTTATATATGTATTTGTTTTTAGATATATTGATTAATTATGTTTTTAATGTGTTGTAAGACTTTTTAAGTATCAAATATCATCAAAGTAAAAAATCAATTCTGACAGTGTGATTGTCCACATTCCAAAACCTGAATGCAGGCAATTGATCTTATAGACCAAATCATCATTACATTACATTACATTTCTGTCAAAGGTTTTGTTGAGCCTGCAGTGGCTTACAGCCAGACGTGAGTGAATTGCAGGCATGAATGAATCAATATATTAGTTCATTCTTCACTGAAATTCATTCACACTCTCGCCTTCTCTCTCTCTTTTGACAAGTCTGTGGAACATCCCAAATACTTTTGCACCAGAAAACTGTGATCCAGCCACATAATTAGACAAACCTTTGAGTAGTAAGGCTTAAGGGTTTTGAAAATTTGGTAAAATGTAAACACTTTAAAATATATTGATTTTTTTTTATTAAAATACTCTGCCTGGTGAAAATGCCACCAAAAAAAGGACACATACAAAATTTTTTTTTGGACTGTCTTTAACTTTGATTGCAGCATGCCTTTGCTTTAACATTGTTTTAGTAAGCTTTTGCAATATCACAAGATTTATTTCAATTCAGTGTTCATTAATTTTTCACCAAGATCTTGCATTGAGGATGATAGAGTCTGAACTCTGCCCAGTAAAATACAGGCTGGCTATATTTGTTTTTTTGGCCAGGCAGTGTATGATTTTAATGGTAACTCAACAGAATTGAGGTGTTTTGATTGAAATAATTAAATGTTGTTTGGCGACTGTATACAGTGAAGCAGGCTCTTCTATTAGTTACTAGTTAGAATCAGGTTACAAACCTACAACCACAGTAATTCTAGGTATTTTACTGACTATTAATAGTTTCAGATATTTTGCCTTTATGTGACACATTTATTCATGTTACAGACATATGTAGATTACTTATATGTATACATGTATACTGTCAAGAGCCTAATCCAGTAGAGGAAAAATATTGAATGTATTTTGTGAGGCTTGTAATGAGAGCCTATAAAATGGAAAATTAATAAGTGGCGTATGCAAGGTTGGATATAGGTTAATGTCTGTTACATTTAAATTAATCATGCCATGTCTTTTGCTTCATTTGTCCATAAAGTATAACAGGCGTTTCCACTAGCTTAGCATGTCGTAATGTGGAAATATATGTGTAGAATTGTATGGGGAGGCTAATACAAATGACCATTATCATATATTGTGTTGAGATTTATGACCCAGACTAAAGGTCTATGTATGCCTGATACAGTCTACATACTACACTTTCTGTCAGTTTTGCTTCTATCTGTGCTGGCAATGATCCACCATCCAAATGATATCTGGTCAGCGGTGCTCCTATCGTAGTCTCTTTCCAGTGATAGATGCAGTAGAGGGGCCTAAGCTGTATGATATGAAATGGCCAGTGAGTGTATGTAAATACCTAATAAACTGGCAACTCAACATTTATTACAATATATTGTGTTTATACATAAGAATGCATGAATGACTTATTGCAATATATTCCAATTTTCACTACCAGTCTATGTAGTATAATAGCAAGCTGTGCATCCAGCTTGGTTTGTAGATAGCTGCTTAGGTGCTGCTATGTGGCTGAAGCGCCCCGCCGCAACGGCACGTGCCAAAAAATGCCCCCCACCAATCCCTCGTTTTTTGAGTAAGTAGCGAGCCCGGGCCTTGCCCTGCCTCCTGTGCGCTGGCAGTGCTGGCCGGCGACAGACAATGCAGTGGTCCTGCCATCGCCTCCGCGAGCGCATTTAATTAAATCACAAACACGAGCAGGAGGCCACCACCCGGTTTAATGGAATGGATGGAGTGGGCCAGTACGCCGTTGGCAAACACGGGGAAGCTGGATGGGTTTGAATACCCTTGAAGCTTATTAAAAGTGCCTGGCAACACTCACCGCTGAAAAGCGAGCCGCCTTGGTGCTGCCAAACGCACATTCACTTTAATGGTTAAACTGGGAGAGATGGACTGCAACGTTTCTGATGTGTGTTCGGCGCCTGGCTAACTTCAAACAGATTGTCTGCATCACAGATGTGCGAGGAAACTGTGAGGAACCCAGTGCCTCTTTATTTCAGAGTCGTCCTCCGCTTATCTGCAGTTTGGCTGCGATTAGTGGCAAGCCATCCCTGCAGGGTTGCTACCAATAGATCAATAGATCAGGAGTTACCAACAAAGGCAGGGCTGCCAATCTGATTTGGATGCTTATTTGTCTCTGAACGCATCAAGAAGCATGGCTACAGTGGCCACGCCGCAGTTTAAACCGGGTTCAGCAGCAGCCTGTGTGTGCTTTGGAGAAGGCAGATGTGGTTTCACAATAAAATAATAGCAGATGCTGGACAAGGGATGAGGCTCTGAACTTCTGAATTGTGCATTTCTGTTGCTGTGATCTAGGCCTGTCACGATAATTATGTCATTGACTTTATGTACAGTACAGTACAATTATTTGTTTGTTTTTTAGCATAGGTGTTAGTTTTGCACAGTCTGTGAGCAGACAGTGTCCTCCTCTGTCATGTTAGAAAGAGAGCTGTTCAATGACCAAAGCATCGACCAGCAGTAAGCACCAGCATGCATGTGAAACAGAGACTAGTTTAACCAGAATGTGGACTACATTTTTCTTCTAATTTAATCTTTCCTACTCAAGCTGTAAATAGACCTTTTGTAGACTGTATGTCACAAAAACACTTGTGATTGTGTGATTTTGTTACCGCCATTGTGAAACAGCAAACCTTGCAGATGGGTCCTGGAAGTTCATGCACGCTGATCCTGCTCCTTGATCCGATAAAAAATATTGTCAGTTCAGGGCTGGGCAATACTTCATCATACCGTCATCTCGAATACATGAGTAAATTGTGGATTTCATAAGTATGTAAACACACTGACCAACTGCACTTTTAATTTTAGAAATTGTAATTAGTTCTGTTTACTTGGAAGTGGCGCACTCTTTAAATAATGCCCCTTGAAAGTATGATAAACATTGTGTAGTGTGAAAATGTATTTAAATATAAAATATTGTAACCATATCTCAACCTTAAACTCAACCTAATGTCAGATGTAAAAACTGAGTTTTGTGATCGGAGGAAACCCAGTTAGTGATTTAGCTGGTGTTTAAGCATTGTTGTAGATTATTTAAACACTTTTTTTCAGAATCATGCATCCATTGCTTTTTAAAAGTGTGTAATTGCATTTTTAAGTTATTAGCACTATAGTAATGGCATTAAATGATTTAAAATTTGTAATGTAGTTAAATAATTCCTGGGGCAGACATTGTGAAAGACCTATTCATGCCACCACGGGTGCACACATATAAAACACAGCCTAACGATGCAGGGCTGGCATTCACAGGTCAGGTCCCAGATGCTGAAATGGGGAACAGCTGTCATTCTCAGTCGTTTGAGCGACAGTTGTGTGAGGTGCCATCCATGTCCCAAGCTGTCAGTGGGACAGAAGCCCAGAGGGGCCATTCTATGAAATGATATCTGGGCACATGAAATCATTTTCAGTCTCATCTAAATAACTAAACCATTCCGATTGTGAGATTGTTGTAGGAATGAAATATTGTAGAAGTACATGCGTCAAAAACGTTACCTTGGTGATTACCACCTCCAGTCAAATGTTTTATATTTTAATTTAATGAATACATTTTATAAATAAATTTTAATAAATGTAATACCTTTTGTTGCTATCATATGTGTAGAGATGTACTGCCAAAAGAATAGGAACCTCTGGAGCAAATGCATATGAACCTATTGACACCACGCCTATTTATTTCAGAACAATGAATGAGTAGGTATCCCAATATTTTAGAGTCGACTAATTTGATGATTCTTTTTTTGATTGCTTGATTAGTCAGCAACTTTTTCTGCCACGTCCTCCATCTCTAAAAATAATAGAAACAACTGAACATGAGATTTAAAAGACAATTAAATGTATGAATGTTGTTTAAAGGTGGAAAGTACTGATATTTAGTGAGTAAATATGTAATCTGTTGTGTTTGGGCACTTTTGGAGACGCACTCACTCACTCATGCTACATGACCCCTACACTTTAAAAAATACATATGCTACAACGTATTCAGTTAAATTATTGCCTAATACAACATAGTTTTTAAAAAGACAGTTTTGACGACTAGTGGTTGAAAGTGCAAAGTTTACAATATCAACCCAAAATACATTTTTTAAAGGTTAAACCAATATCAGAGGAACATCCATACAGAGAAATGGGTCAGTTATTAGGCTCTGTTGTAGCAGGTGCTTTGGTCACTTAATGTGAGGCTCTTAATCGTCATCTTAGTCGTCCCTGACAGCTTCACAGCAGCTTCAACAGAGTTAAAATAAGAGCAGACGTATGGAAGGTTAGGTGACTGCTTTAATTTTGCTCCTTTAATTTAGCTCATCTTTTTTGAAAGGTGGTGGATATGTTATATGGAGCCCTGCTCTTAATTTTTGTGTTGGAAAGTTGTTTAGCTCTGCTCTGGACACGTCTAAATAATGTTAAATAGCCTGTTGTAGTGTTGGGTTAGCATATCTAGCTACTTTATGATCAGTGTTCACGGCAGTAGTAGTTACTTCAGACTCAATTCACTTTGAAATCGATGCAATCTATTAGTAAACTATTAAATATTAAACTATTAGTTATGAACTGACTGTTTTCAACTCTGATAATTCACGAAACCTTGGTATTGGCATCTTGGCCAGTATTTATCCTCATTAACAAGATTACCTCAAAAAAGGCATGTGCAAATAAGATGAATAGGAAGTGTTTCACCCAATACAGTCCAGGTTTATGATCTCCTGAAAAAAAAATTACTTTATCTTAACCCTATGTTTTAAAATAAATGATCCTGTTTTTGAGATGTAATCAGTCATTATATTTGGGGGGATTGGTATGAAATATTCTCACTGACTGGGATTTCGTTGCAATGCTGATGTTGGGAATCATGAGTCACCATGACTACAGCACAAATATAGCCTATTTACTATCCAACAGTGAACCAACACATGTCTTCTGGGGTTTAAATTTTATTATATACTATAAGTATTTATAGCCTGATATACAATATTTAGCCATATACAATGGTGGGCAATGTGAAAAAAAATATCTAAAGTTTTTTTTTTTGTTTGTTTTTGTTTTTTTTGTTTTACAGTGATTTGCCCCTTTATCATTCCTGCTGAAAAATCCAAATCAGGATCTGCTTCTTCTGCTAGTAGCTGGTTTCAGATTGTCTTTGATGGTCAATGTGGATGAAAAGCTGGTCACCCAGATGAAAACTTAACCTGTACTGGTAAGCAAGTTGTTGAACTATTTACATGCAAACAGATCCTGCTGGTTGATCAGTTTGAGTTCATCTTTTCTACATACATGATCAACTTGTCCAAGTTTGGTCAGCCAAAACCAGCTTAAACTGTTTTAAGATGCTCTTTTTTCTTCCAGAGATCTGCACTAAGGAGTGATGATCCAAATATGCTTTTAATTTAGTATGAATCTGTATTATGTGTAATCTTTACAGTCTGACAACAATCTTTGTCTTTAAATGGCATATAATTGGCTTAATATTAATGTAGGAGAAAGATGGGCCATTTCAAATCTTAATACTATGATACTTAATCTACATTCATTTGGCTGTAGAATTAGCAGTTAGAAGCCTTGCACAGTGACCGATAGGCCATGATACATTAAATTACTACACTTGTTATATTTAAATGTGACTACCAGTACTTTTTGTGGAGAGATTTGGAAATGGTTGGCCCACTGACCTATATCAAATCACTACTTGTTATACAGATAGTCCTACTTCCCAAATAAACAGCTGTTTAAAAGCTGAATAACAGACTAGAACAGTTGTATAAATTTTCAATATTTGAGTGTGTAATGCACAAAAACTCACAGCACCGCAGTCAAATCATCATACAATTTTAATGTTTTCATCACATGAGAACACAAAAAAGAGGTCTAGCAAATTCAGACCCCGGTAAATATTTGTATATAACATTTTTCTCCCCATTAACACCAGAAGTTGTCGCCCTTGGTAAAATTTTTGATTTCCCAAAGTCTTGTGGCTGAGTCGGTAGTCACTGGTCGAGCGCCTTTTTCCCAACACAAACATCCATGAAAGTATGGAGTGTTATAAAAGTGCATTTCAGGATTTACTTAATGCAAAACTGGTATATACCAGAGATCCATGAGTATACTGTACATATTAGCATGATGTCTCACAGCATCTATAGAGCAATAGCATAGCAACAGCAATGACTTATGAAATTGGGAGAACACTTATTTTTCTTTTCTTTTTTAGATTTTGTGGCCAGAACCTCACGAGAGGACTGTGAAATGATGACAGCAGCCAGAACAGAGCCGAAACAGAGAATGAAGAGCATGAATTTATCCGTTCCCTCATCGCACACTGCCCTGAACAAAGAGGCAGAGGGAGGAGGGTTCCAGTCATATCCGGACTTCAGGCGAGGGGTAAACATTAATAACAGAAATGTACAAGTCGCTTCAGTGGGCTTTCGAATACAGCTTTAAAGCTGTGAGTTCTCGCCATCACAAAGCCTTGAGCTTGTTTTTATATCTTTTCTGTTTAATGAGAAACGTTTCTCTTTTTTTTTTTTGCATATATCAAGTATCTTCTCTGTCCTTTAGTCTCTGTAATCTTTATGATCCATGACGATGGCTCCACCTACTTCAACTGAGGTGTGTCGTTTTTGTCTTTCATTTAAAAAAAAGAAACACTTTTACAGACGTATGAATGCACAGGCCATGCTGGTGATCAAGCAGTCCATCCCGCGGGGTCTGACAGGATGCATCACGCACGTCTGGACTTACAACGGTTGTCGGCGCCTTTAAAAAATGTCCTTCTGAACCTTCTGATTCCGAAGGTCTCCGGCTGATGGCTCGTCCAATCGGAACGGTTAGACAAATCTTAATACTTTTTTCTCTCCTCAAAACAAACAGTATGTACAATGGCAACCGCAAGAACGCTTAAGAGCTGACAAACAGTAACACAGAAAGAGAACAGTATTTACAAATATGGTCAGATATTAAACACCGAGATTCACAAAGATCTTCCTCTCACTGGCCTTCTTGCTCTCAATCCTGTTTTTTTTTTTTTCTTAGTTTTTTTAGATTTTTGTTACTGAAACGAAAAGTTCAGTGCAAAAATTGACAAAAGAGCACAATGATTGGTTGATTCGGGTCCAGATGCAGTCAGTCATGACTCTCTGTTGTTGTCGTCTTCTTCAGACTGGCTTCCTTAGCTGCTGTGCTGGCTCAGCGTGTGGTTCTGTTCCAGAAGACAAGAAAAGGAAGCACAGATGTAAGTCAACAATCACATTTATCAGGATTTCACATTTTATATTAAGATTTTTATTTTTTTTTGTACAGCAAGAGTAGCAGGCTAACATTTGTTTTATTGCAACCAAACTACTGTAAAGAGAAATCCGGCATGAAACGGACTTGGTGTAGTGAAACATGACAATGGGTATGAGCTTTTTTCAAATAGCCAGCCTTTGTTTAACCCCAGCATTCCAAAATACAGCATTTGCATAGTGCTGCCCATGGAAAGAAACGCCTGTTTTTACACCCCTAATCTCCACACTTCATTGGCACTGAGAACTTCTGAAGGTGCAAAGTGTTTATACACACAGTACCTTCAGGTAGTTGTCTGGGCACTGCCATGCTAAAATTAATTCAGGATAAGTCTACTGACAAAGGTAGAATAGAGGAACAGATTTGCAAAATTAATTCTGTGAAAATGCATAAAATTTTATGATTGTCAGCAACAGCTTTGTAATCTGTATCTCCGTCATACCTATTCGTTCGTGCACATCAGATGACTTTTCATTATTTAATTTCAAGAGAGCAGCACCCGGAGAACTACTTCAGTGTACTTTGTGTATAAACAGTCTTTTTATTTATTTATTTTTTTAAAATAAACTATCTGTGCACTTTCAGTGTTCTCAGTGCCTTGGTTTATATATCAGGACCCTCAGATTCCTACCAATGACGTGTGGAGCTACTTTGAGGTTGTTAATAATGGCAATTTCTTTGCATGAGCAATGCTATGCCCATATCGCTAGCATTGTAGGCCTGTTGGGAGCATCAGCTCAAAGTGATGTATTTGGGAATGCTGATGGAGAACTGAAGTGAGCTATTGTACAAAAAACGCTCACGCTGCACCTTAAGTCCATTTTACACCAGATTCCTCTTTAATGTTAGACAGTTTAATCTATCCTATCTCTGTATTATGATAGTATGACAGTGTGTCTTTCTGTGGGGTAGTAGTTTCCTGAGTATCAGAAATATATCTGGATAAGTCCAAGCCACATTAAAATGCAAGTATAAATGCATTCAATATTACCTGTATACAAGCCATTTGTTTTAGCAAACAAATGTTTTGTATATAATGGGATGATGTAAAGAAATTTACTGGCTGGAGCTTTATAGTTATCCCAAGACCCAGTGTATATTTGTAATTAGAATATCTAGGTGTAAATACTCCCTAGAAAATAGATACAAATCCCAGCATATTCCCCCTCATATTGTGTAGCAATTATACACACATCTCTCTCTCCCTCAAAGACACATTCAAAAATTACAGCCCAAAGTCTATTTGCACATTTGTCATATGTAGTTACCAGATGTAAATGGTTTCGGGCGCTCTAATTTAAAACTAAAAAAAAAAAAAATTAGTAATATCAGTAGTGGCTGATGCTTTGTTGTAGTGTTATCAAACAAGAAAGGTTATTATACGTTATTTGCTTTTAATGGGGAAAACCAGTTAACCATTTGAACCTTAGAATTAGTATTTTCTGCATTCATAACAGATTATTATTTATTTGCTAACAGTTCGGCATATTTTGTGAAGTCCCACAGGGTTCTATTTTAGGGTGAGTGCACTTGCTGTTAATTATAAGAGTAATATGTGTATGAGGGAGAACTCTGAACTCAAGTGTAGACCTACGTATACACTTTAAAGACATGGTAATAAATAACCCCATATTTAAACCATGAAGCAACAGTTTTTTTCTTCATTGAAACAGTGGTGCTATTTTTCCACAGTTCAGCCTCCCAGTCCCTTTCATCAAACACCAGGATGCAGGATGTGTAAATTCATTCTCCGTTCTTATTATCTAAATCCAATTAGCAAAGAATAGAGTCAAATTTGCATGGAGATCAATAGCTTTAGGCCCAATGCGGCACGGTAAAGAACGCTGCAGCACCGAGTGACATGCCAGCACTGTCTCTCTCTGACACACACACCGACATCTCAATCCAAAGGCGCACGCCCAGGGATCAATGGCTGTGGCCATGACAACCAGCTAGTAGCCTGCCTTGTGTGAGCAGAACGAGGTGAATAATATCATCATTACCCTTTCACTTCCTGTTTTTTTTTTTTAAAACCTTTTCAGAACCACTAAATTACCGTTAATTACCACATTAACATGCAGCAACAAACACTGATACTGACGGGATATCTTTATAGAACTAAAAGCTGATATCTTACACACCTTTGCTGAAAATCGATTCTGTTTGATTTGTTCTCCTTGCTTAGTGAAAGTGTTATATGCTCTTAATAGGTGATGGTATTGGGCTGACAACAGCAGAAATGCTGGTTAAGATATCGGAAGAAAAAACAAAAATCAGATCTGATGAGTCTTTTTGTGGGGTTTGGGAAAATTGAAATAGCTTCAAGTGGCTGATTTTCAAGTTTATTTTAAAAGGTTTTGTTCAGTGAAAGTCAATTGACAGCAGAGCAGGCACAAACTGTTTTTTTTCTATTTATACCTAAAATTGTTTAAAAAAGCAGATGCCATAATTGTGTATAAGCTCTGTGGACCTAAATACAGTAGAGAAATATAGTTATCAACTCTCAATTCTAATTAAAAAGTGCCTTAATGTAAAAATTCCTAAAGGTCTGTGTTTTCTCAAAAGACAGCAAATAAAGCAAAACTGAAAAAAAGAAAACATATTTGGGGACCTCCTACGGTAATAAACTAATAACAGTATCAAGATTATTTCAAGTATATTAAAAATGATGTTTATAAAATATATTTATATATTTTATATTGTGCCAAAAAAATATTTGAAAAATAGCTGGTTTGGAAGTTATTGGCTAAACAGATGCAGTCATGCTGCTATTGGTCAGCCCATCACACAGGAGGGTTCAGTCTTTCCCCTCACTGCCCAAAGTAAAGATGGCAGCTATAGTCCTACATCATGTTTAAACAGCCACCTGGTGTTCTTGCTAAGCTTGCTACAAATTGTGGGATTAAAAAAATAACAGTTTTAATTGGCTTTGTTTGCGGAGGAAAAAATGTAGCTACAGTGTTTGAAGAAACCTGCTCAAAATTAATAATTTGGAATAGAAAATGGTGTGTGCAGAAATGGGTAAGCTGGGATATATTTTCAAATAATACTATATATTGGGTTACTTAAAATAAATAAAAATAAAAGCTGGACCTGATTCTGGTTTGGTCCAGAACAAGCAAGTTAATCTTGGTGGAATGGTAGAATGGTATCAGTACAGTAGATTTAAATATTTGCACTTTCTTAAAAAATATGGAGATTTGAGTAATAATACTGAAGAACCACTTTTAATTTACAGTGCAAGGAAGGTTATTTAGACCTTTAACGTTGTAACATTATGTTTGAGTGTATCAGAAAAGAAAAGGTGGTCTCTAAGTGGAAAATAAAATGCAGTATCAGTTTCAGGTCATGCTGGAAAATATATTATAATAAATAAAACTGAAGCTCTAAAATAATTCCTCTTTTCCCTGTTTGTTTTTCTGAAATTCCTTTCCCCTTCAGGCACTCCATTCCAGTAAACACACACGACGGATCACGTATTAATGTGCACTTTCAATTCAGGGCTAAGAGAAGTGATGCGAGAAACAAAAGCAACTGTCAGATCTATCAGTGGAGGTGACTGCATACAAATTACCACTGTTTTGTTTGCGAAAGCGTCGCCCTCGCGCCTGCTTGGAACTACCCAGCCATGAAATCAAAAGGTTAGGGAAAAAACAAAAGGTAAGGAACGCTGCATGTTGAGCAGAACCTGTGAGGAAATGATCTTCTGAGATGACTCGCTGATGAAGTGTACACAAAGATCTCACACAAACGCTTTCTTACTCTTTCTCGCTACAGCTGTGTGTTGTGCTGAGTGGTATGACATCTATACTTGTGGTACACGTGTTTTTGATGTCACTAAACACAGAGTAATGTTTAGTTTTAGCAGCATTGAGAAATTACAAAAGGATGGCATCTGGATGATCCAGATTGCTTTTTAAAGAGCAGTTAAAAATTAATCGAATAAAGATTGAGTCTTGCTAATATTTTTGTAACAAATGTGTTTGTGTTTACTATTTAAAAGCAATAGGATTATTTTTAAGTCATTTAAAAAAAAATGACTAATTAATACACTGAACTAGTGTTGTGTTCCATGACTTCTGCCACTCATTATTAGTCATTTGTCTGTTGCATGGACAGTTCTAGCCAGAAGCCATCCATCTTTGTACCCACATCTCACAATTTCTACAGGTGTGAGCATTCCCAAGATATCCCCTGAGATAACACTTTGTGATAATTTTCTACAAACCAATGAATATGAAGTATAAAGAGATACAGCCCAAATAGCTAATGATGTCAGAACGTAGTAAAGTTCTTTGGTCTGCTCATTAACTGCAGCAGGGAACCTAAGCAAACTGAACCAAATATGAGGGTTCATACGGTCATGAAATACCTGGAAAAGTCATGGAATTAAAAAAAAAAAAAAAAAAAAATTCTAGGCCTGGATAAGTTTTGGGAAAATGAAAATGCCCAGACAGTTCTGGAGAAGTCATGGAAATTTGGTCTACAATCCTTTGCGTTTCCATTTATCATGGGAGAAAATCTATTTTGAGCTAACAAAAACATCAGCTTCAGGATCTGACACATTTTATTATTAAAGATTGTGTGTCAACATTATCAGATTCATTTAAGGCCTACTATAATCAATTTTGATTATAGTTTTAGGTGTTTTTCTGTTTTATTGTCTATGTCTGCACTGATGTTTTAAAATCATATGGTCATGGAAATTAGCTTTGAAGGCATGAAAATGTATTGGTAAAAAGTGTATGAACCCTGAAATATACAGTATAGAACAGACCAGAACCTTGGTTCTGACTCTGTTCAGGACCTTTAGATGTGAACTTAGTCTTTGCCTAGGTGCATGTGTGGAAAATACTGTTATTTCATACAATTTTATCAATACCCCCTAGCTGTGCATGGACCAAAGCCACAAGTACACCTGTGCACCAGGCAGTGCGCGCACACACACACAAGCAGAGACAGAGTAGAGCAGTGGGCAGTGGCAGGGGAGCTGTGCCATACGGAGGTTCTTTAAAGGGGAGCGTGGAACTGGTGGTCCCTGGTGGGCAGAATCCAGGTCATCTTTTGAAGTGGCTGCTAATCCCTTTAATGCAAACTACATGCCCCACTTGCTGCGCTGGCTTTAAAACACGGCCTCGGACTCGCTGAGCTGGCCTGGACTGAACGCACCTGTCACCAGCTTATCTCTATTAGGCTAAACAACTGCAGCGTCTGCAACTTGCGTAGGACGGAGATCCATTTACATATCAACCAATACATTAGCAACAGTAACACACACACCCAAAAACAATATTAAAATATTTTAAAATCTTTAAACCTAAAAGTCTCAGTTAATCCTGGGCCATATCTAAAAAAATAATAAAAAAAAGCTTTAAAGTAGAAAGAAAAACCTTAACTTTCAGGGGAAGTCACTGTAAAAAAAGAAATATTGCTCCGAATCATTGTGCAGGATTTCTATTGGTCCGTTCTTCATAACATTATGACAATGTAAAACAACTGCCAAATTAATATTAATAAAAAAAAGTAAGCCTAAGTTTACTTTTTTTTATTTTACGATGTATTTATTTATTTTTTTCTGTTTTAAACCAACAGAAATGTGTTTAGGGAATGCTAATTAAGTAAATATCCAATATTCTGTTATTATTAATAGCTATTTAATAAATTATTAGTATTAAACATTATATTACTATCGACTTTTGACCTGTGAAATAACCCTTTTATCCTATATTTTTAATAAGCCTCGGGCTATGCAGTGTTGCACAGTGGAGAGTGGTCTCAGGCAGCTCCTCTAAAGTATCTATAATGTTCTATAGTGCAGTATCAGCATTCCTCCTTAAAATGGGAATGACAGAAGCTGTTCCCCCGTTACAGGTAGTGAACCACAAACAAACTGCTACTTTATTTGGGCAAAAATGCTATAGAATTTTGCATTAATATCCGTTTTGAGAAGTAGAAAGTTATAATAGTATTGAACAATAACATGCAAGGCATGGGATAGCAGTACGTAAATTTAATTCTATAAGGTATTATTTCATTGCAAGGCGAAATTAATTATAGGATTCGAGGTCTCTATTTCTAAAGTTTTGTGGATATTTACCATTCCTTAATCCACAGTGTTGTGTGTGTGTGTACCGGAAATATGTCATGAAAGGCTAAAGTTACCACCCACGGTAGACAGTGAAGTGGGTTGTATTGATTGTGAATGGTGGTGTCTGGCTAGAACTGTACAACTGAATTGAACATGGTACAGGTGTTGGCCTCAAGAGCTATGAAGTCCATAGTCAGTATTATAAAATTAATATATACACTGTATACACTCCCCTCTTCCCTCTGTTTAAAGTAGGCTTATGTCCTTTAAGCAGAAACACCCTGACTTTGAGCACAGATTTACATTGCTCAGTGTTTGTGTGGTTTCACTACACTGCTCTCTCTCCTCAACAGTCTCTGAAGCTTTGGGCCCGAGGCATGATCCCCATCATTCATCTCCAAATCCACCTCGCGCTCCTCTTTCCCTCGTCGCCGTACGGAAAGCGTTTAAAACCCAGCTCCGCTCTCCTCTCAGCTGGCCCGATTAGGCGGGACAGGCAGGGTAATAGGCAGCCTGACGTTAGGGGGGCGGGGTCAGAGGCAGACTTCTCCCCGGACACCCGTCCTCCCCTCCCTTCCCTTCCTCGTTCTGGAGAACCCTCCAAACACCTCCTTCTCTTTCACCTCCTCCCATGACGGCTCTGATGCGACTTCCTTAACGAATGCGGGCCATTACCCATCAGCCCCAGTGGCCGGGGGGACTTCAAATGGCAGGATATTGACACGGAGCGCTGCAAAGTGACTGAGCGAGCAAGGGTGTGTGCAAGCAAGGGGAAGGACAGAATAAAGGAAAATAAAGACTGTTAGTTGGATGTGTGTATGTTAGAGAGAAAAAAAGAGAAAAAGTGTGTGTGAGAGAGAAGTGACAATGCAAAACAATGTGCAGGTGTGTGTGTGTGTGTGTGTGTGTGTGTGTGAGACAGAAAGGGAGAAGTGATAGAATTATACAAAAAAAAATGTGTAGGTATATGAGACGTGTGTGTGTGTGTGTGAGGGAGAGAAAGAGAGAGGAAGACGAAAGTGACTTAATAAAAAAAAGGTTGTGATGGTTAAATATGGTTTTGTGTGAAAAAAGAGAGGAAAAAAATGTAGGGTGTTTGAGAGCGAGACAGGTAAAGAGACAGACAGGGAGAGAATGAGAAACTACTGAGGGGAATGAAATGTGGTGTGTGTCTGCCCACATTATTGTGTAGGCATTTTTTGGCGTGCGGGGGAGTGTGTGTATATATATATATATATGCGCACACATTCACTCACACACACACGTACGTTCAGGAGTGCACTCAGAGCCCAAAGGGATGTGGCTCTTTGGATATAATGTAGGGCTCGTAACAGCTATTAAAGGGGAAAATAAAGCCTCATGGGGCAGCAGCGGGTTTGACATGAGGCACAGTCTACCTCTTCCCTTAAACATGCCTTCACTCTCTCTCCCCCTCTCTCGCTCTCTCAAGGCATTCTCAAGGACAGTGTTAAACGACTCCGGCGGCAGCCATGCAGGCTGCAGAAAGGGGGGGGGGGAAAGAATACAAAAGAAGAGGGGAAGACAGGAAGAAAGAGAAGACAAAAGGATGAAAAAAACAAACTGGCTCGCCTTTGAGGTTGAGGCTGCCCGCGAGGCGCGTACAGTAAGAGGACACTCCAGCTGCAAGCTCCTCAATTATTACCCACATTTAAATCAGCTTTCAGAGCTGCCTACATTTATTGGATCAGCTGATCTGGTGATGAATACACGGCTGCTGTGTAAACACGGCGGATTCAATTCAGGAGAGCGTAATATCGCACCCACTCCAAATTACCATCTGCAGAGACACACCACAGCCTGGAGAACAGAACAAATCAATGCCACACTGAGAGCCATAACACAATGAACACAGATTACACGCCGCACTCGCGTAAGCACACCATACACTTTCCACAGGCACTTCGAACCGACGTCTCATATTAAACCTCACGCTCACATTTACATTTTATATTAAAACAGCTTGCAAACTTCACATGCTTCTGTTTAAACTTTACGCAGATTCTCTTCAAAGCTCTGCTTTTCCCACAGAAAAATCAGTGACCTCATTACGGTGGGCTGGATTTTGTTCCAGTGGGCCTATTCTGGAAAATAATGCAATTGCCAGAAAGACTCCAGTCAATTTCAAAACAAACAGCACCACAGAACTGCTACATTTTCAGTAAATAGTATACATTTGAACAGAATTAGATATTTAATTACATTATATATTTTATAAAATATGTATTATTGGTATTAAATTCCATAAAGTTTCCATAAATACACATATCTTGCTAGTTACTATGAACTAAAAGTTAAATCAAATATTAAAAATGATAACTGTAGTACATTAAATATTACATACCATGTAAATGTCATGTGATACATACAGCCTCTGGAAAAAAAATAAGAGACTTCAGTTTCTGAATTAGTTTCTTTGAATTTGCTATTTATAGGTTTATATTTGAGTACAAAATATTTTTGTTGTTTTATTCTATAAACTACAGACAACATTTCTCTCAAATTCCAAATAAAAAATTGTCATTTAGAGCATTTATTTATTTTTTTTTTTTTTGAAAATGAGAAATGGCTGAAAAAAAAGATGCAGAGCTTTTAGACCTCAAATAATGCAAAGAAAACAAGCTCATATTCATAAAGTTTTAAGAGTTCAGAAATCAATATTTGGTGCAATTACCCTGGTTTTAATTACAGTTTAATGCATATTGGCATGTTCTCCTCCATCAGTCTTACACACTGCTTTTGGATAACTTTATGCCGCTCCTGATGAAATATGGTATTTTTAAGTGGTCTTATTTTTTTTTTCTCCAGAGCTGTATACTGCTGTTGTAATTAATCGTTCCCAATTTAAAAAAGTAAATTAAATGTTAATGTTAGCATTATATATCATCTTCATTTGTATAAAGTATTAGTAAACTACTATATTGTACACAATCTAAAAACAAAATCATCTATATCCTATACATCTTTTATTCATATAAGAATTCACTATAAATATACACCACCTAAAGTTATAGATTTTGTAGTACTCTCCCTGTCCAGCGCTCTATTCATCCTTTGTGCTCAGATATTAATGCATTGATATAAATAGATGTTGTAAAATCCACATAACACTGATGATCTATTATCTTACTACAACTGCAGATCCTGTCCAAGTGTATCATCTCTGTTTTTTTTACAGTTAATCAGAAGGACTAATCCCAGTATCTACCAGTGGCATTATGCTGAGTCATGCTCGGTTTTGAGCTTTGTAGGTGGTTTGAGTTGTGGGTGGTTTTCATTACTTTTGACTTTATTCTTTAGACTTTTTCTTTCTGTATTTCTTCACGACTTTCTGTCACTTGTTTAATACAAGTCCTCCAAGGCAATGTGACGATAGAACATTGTTATTATGATAATTATGATTTTTTCTGAGCATTCTGTGAGTATTATCAGATATAAGACAACATTGTACCACATACTTCATTAAACAGATATGAAGGAGGCTTCCAAGTGGCAAAACGTCCAACTGCAAAACCTAACCTACCAATATCAATGTATTGTAAAAATACTGTGTAAACTAAATTTATGATGAATAGACCAATAGAAATGTTCAGAAATTACTTTAAATTATTTTACATTGAATTCCTTTTGAAGTTAAGAACCACCTCAACCAACCCAACAGATGAGATATACTTGCTGTTTCCATATATATGTTTATTATCTACCTCACATATTCTGCCTCTGTGAAGTATGTTAGTTGTGGATATTTTCAAAAATGTTTGCAGCAGTGCAGGTAAGTCTACATTGCTTAATTCCCGCATTTTCCCCACATTTGTATAATGTGTTGTTGGCACTAATGCAAGCAAAAGTCTCTAGTGGAACCTCCAGTAACAAATGTAGTATGTGAACAGTCATGTTCACTATATAATCAGTTGTGTATGTGAATGTATGGTCATTTTACAGCGTTAAAACACAGTAAATCTAAACTAGTCTCAGAACAAGCCATGTTGAGATCAAGACCAAATGAGGTCTGTCTAAAAAATAATTTTGTGGTGAACAGAACCAATCATAGGAAATTGAAGGTCTCTAAAAAATTGCATTGATTTGATCAAAAACATTACTACGCTTTAAAAAAAGATCCAAGCCTACTACGTGGTTAATAGTAATGCTCACAATGTGGATGCTTGTCTATGCGAACATATGGTCAAACAGCAAGTATTTCTCTACCCTAAAGAACAACCAGGCAGTGCTCCAGTGTTTTGTTCACGGCTCTTTGCCACTTTTTAAAAGTACCTTTTTCCCCAACTTCACCCGTCCCTGTTCTCCCCCCTCCGATCTTTTATCCCACGCTGTTCCTCCAATGCGCTGAGCAGTGGTGGCCGGCCAAACCTAAGCAGTCAATTCTCCACTAAATTAAGTTTACTCTGATCGATAGAGCACCCCTCCCAACACACAAACCCCTGATGTGGCCCAGTCTTGCTCTGCTCTTCCCTTCTCCACTCCTCTTCGTCAGCCACTGCTTGGCGTGCTGCCACAGCGACTAGCCCTCTCCTTTCATGCCATTACATCATCTTGCGGCAGGATCCCCCAGGACTCTCGCGTTCAGGGGCTGAGGGTGGGGGTGGAGGGTTCAGTTTGGGAAAGAGGGAGTGTGAGCTGTTGTGGGGCAGAGCTTAGCAGGGGTCCGGCAAGGCCCATGCAAACAGGTGCAACATGGCTACATGTCTATGGAGGGTTAGATTTTGGCTCTGCAGAGCGAGGGAACGAGGATGAGAGAGCAATAGCGAGAGGGACAGCAAGAGAGAGCGAGAGAGAGAGAAGCTGCAGGGCCAGGAAGAGGCTGTTGATTTATTAAGGAATCATTGGTTTTGGCAGCTCCCATTTCTCTGGCGCTTATCGATACAGTGGGCCGATAGACTGGCCAGCTGGGTTTGTGGGACGCGACAAAGGTGTATCTTCACAGTTTCGTCTCAGCGGGGAAACAGCCTGAAGTGAGGAGGGGGTTCTTTAAATTGTTAAAAACTGTTGGCTAAGCTAAAATGGGGAATACGTTACACAGTACCTTGTAGCCTGGATCAATAGGACAAAAAAAAGGGAAGAATTCAGGTTCCTCCATAACCTTACCCAGTCAAACAAAACATGTTCCCCATAGTAATGGCTAATAATAGACACCAGCACTGTTGGCTACACTGAGCAAAGTACGCTTGCAAGCATCCCTACTGTACATGATACATGATACTGCACTCAATAAAGGCTACAGAGAGCAGCAGTTGGATCGCACAAAAACACGTCTGCATGTCTGGTCCATTTGACAGACTGTGATCTCGCCTAACCATGTGGCGACACAGAGCTGTTTCCCGCACTTGCAGCAATGTACTGCAATACATCTTCAGTGTACACAATATTTACACCAAGAATCGGACCCAGAAACACAATAGCATTGTCTTGCGCCTGTTACAGTGCTACTGTACTATACAAGGCTGAGAAAACGTGCCCATTCTGAGCTGTGTTTCTCAGCTGCCTGAGTCATGTGCTGTTCCCCTGAAGGCTTTTAGAGGGCTTTCTTGTGTTGCCTGCGCCTCAGGAGTGGCCAGAGCGAGGCCTCTTAGCACAGTGCCTCAGGGGGCCCTTGGAACGGGGGAAAGGAGGCGGGAAACAGCTGCAGAGAGATCGGGAAGAACAGCACTTAGACAGGGGGAGGGCATTACAGAACAGAGACCACTATAAGCTCAGCTTAAGGCAACTATAGGCTTACTGGTTATGCTAGCATGTCTGGAAACCTAAAGGGAAAGCTATACTTTTAGTCCACAGAGCGGTGTGTATACCAGTAAGAGATGATGGAGCAAGTTAGACAGCTACAAGCTAACTAACAATTCTAGCACACAGAACATGGGGACAAGAATCTAATATGAAGGATGTGCAAGTCTAAAAGTTATCCAGCTCACATTATGTCAGTCTAGTGATAGCATTTTCAAAAACATTGTCACTGTCCAATAAAAAAAAGTATCTAAATTTCAGTCTCTTACACTGTTGTCAAATTTTCTTGATGAATGTGCCAGCATACATTTTCCAAAATTACTTGAAATAAACTCATTTTACATTGACTTATATTGACAGTTTTTTTTCTCTCCTATAAAGTGGTTATTCTGGAGATTCTTGTTTTTCATTGGACAGCAACGACATGTATAAAGCCAGAATACATCATACAAGGCGTTACAATATGGCTCTGTGGAGCAGAGAGATCTGAACCTACAACCTACCTATTGAGTAATGCAATGTGTGGGCTAGAGGGGTATGAAGCAATGAAACTGTTTTCTCTGGAATGATGGGAAACCTGGATAATGAAACCTGAATAACCCTATATTTAATGAGCCACCAGTAATGCTATAATTAATGTATTTATTTATTTTAAGACCCCTGATTTGGGAAGAAACAATGAAAGAAACAAGTGTTCCAACACGTTTGTTCATATAGTGTCTACAGGCTCTACAGGCTAACTACTGATGCTAAAACATGCATCAGCAGATGGCTAGAATGTCTAAAATAATATATATGATCCACAGTGTCCAGGTGCCATCATCCTACAGTAATCCACCAGTTTTATGTTTCCAAAATAAGATTTAGCTAGGCTACTTTACATTAAGAAATGATCCTAACATGTGGAGCATGATGGATGCTAGCATATCCTGACCCACTGTTTTGTTCTTTTCAGCAGAGATAACAGCTATCTGATGCTGCTAGCATGTGTAATGCATAGCTTCTAACATGACAAAAGCTAAGGCACCAGCATTGCTTTGCTTTCCCAAAATCTAAGGTAAAATTAGAATTTAGAACACAGGCAAACTTGGCCAGTCTAACATACAGAGTGAGCTAAGCTAAAATGCCTGAAGATGACATCTGCCCACCATTTTCTGTTGTCCTAGTGTCCCATGAGCCTCTGGCTTGTCTGTGCACAGTCGCGGAGCTCTGTGCCATCTGCAAGAGTGCTACAGCGAGAGCGAATCTCCGGCTCATTCCAGCTCATCACTCAGGGTTTTAATTAAGGCATGCTGATGCCACCCTCGGCCAGCCGAAGACAAAGGAACTCTCTGCAGCAGCGGCAGCAGAGCAGGTAGCGGACCTCAGTAACCTCGTTTAGTGTGACAGGGTGTTAAGCAGACCAAAAACAGTAGACAGACAGGTGTAGGTAGCATGTTTTAGCGTCAGTGTCTTTGGAGTCTTCTCATAATTTCATGAACACGGTGGTGAGAAGAGGATTTTCACAAGCCATCATCAAGCTGATCAGCTGCTATTGAGAGAATATTTTATAATGATATATGTCAAAGTATTGGGACACTCAATTTAATATTTCTTCTGAAATTGAAGGTATTATAAGAGTTTATCCTATCTCTACTGTCCAGGAAAGGAATTCTACTGGAGTTTAGAGGAACATTGCAGTAAGTAAGGATTTTACTGCATTTAGTTAGTGAGGTCACAATGTTGGGTGACCCACACTCCACATCACCTTCCTGAATTGATACTGAAAATATAGAATTGAGCTCAACTATTCCAGAGAACATAATTCAGTGCTGCAAGGCTTTATATACACTTAGTTTGATGCCATTAGGCATGATGGCTATAGGTTCATGTTTATCTACTGAAGAGAGGCTGCACATCAGTGTCAGCAAAGGGGGGGTGCAACTTGCTGCATTTTGCATTCATTAGAAGGGCTCTCCAAGTGTTTGTGCTCCGACAAAGGTAATTTAAGATGTGCATATTATGTATATTATTTGAAAAAAGGGGTAAAGTTTGTTGACAGTCACGTGCCCAAGTGAGCTTACTAAAAATATATACATTTATTTTCAGTTTGAAAATTTCAGATCATCCGTAAACCTAAAAACCGTAAACCTGTAAGCCAGGAACATGAAAAGGCTAAAAGCAACAGATTTGAGGAATGCAATCAAGTAAAAACAATGGAGGACAGATATATAGCTAGATACTATAGTATGTAAGACTTTATAATCACACAATAAAACCTTACACTTAATCTGTTATATTACAGGTAACCAGTGGATAGAGACAAGTAAAGCAGTGATGCGCTCTGCCTCTTCTTTGCATTTTGCCAGGAAGCTGTAAGCTAGACACCAATAAGCTGGTAGACACAGTATTCAAGTCAGATAAAACACAGGAACTACTAATTCATGATCTTTTCAGGGCCAATAAAAGCAGAAACTGTTTAAAAATGTATGAGTGAACATCATTTACAAGCTGAATTCCAGCTCACTGCATGAACCAGCTGATGAGTGAACTGGTGTATGTGAGGTCCTCAGTGATGGTCTTTCATGTCAGAACAGATTGTTGCATTTATTCTAACTGCCCTTCTTTTATACCACTATCTCCAACATTTAAACACATCTCTGTAACAGGCAGAGACACGGCGCTAGCACTAACCCCGCCTGACCCCGGCCCTGAAGATGAGTAATGCGTTGCCGTGTCAGCGGGCCAAACGGACTCAATCACTCCAGGAGCGAGAACCCGTCGCCTCTGCTGTCCGCAGCCCTGCTCTGGACAGGGTCCAGGTCTGCTGCTGCCCTGCTCTGGCTCCAGTGAAAACAGGAATATGTGAATAAATCTGTAAAAACAACAAGCGTTCGGTGCTACTTATCGGCCTGACTGACTGCAGATTTGACCTCATCCTCTGTTTAACCACAACCAGCTCCAGCTCCTAGGAAACCAAGGTTCTTGTGGATTTAGTGGGTGTTCCTGAAAAGTAAGTGTGTGTGTGTGTGCAAGTAAGTTTTGCTGTGTTTCACTGAACAGCCTGTGAAAAATTGTGTCTTTCAAAATGAATAACAGATTTTTGACAAATAATGTGATTGTTTTGTGGGGGGAAAAAATTGATATAAAGGTCATAAATATAACCCTTTTGGGCAATAAGATAAAGTTGGGCAAAAAGCTTGCTTTAGCTTGATGTCCAGTTTTATTTAAAAGCAAAATCTGACTTATATTTTCATTGTTGTTTGGGTATATATTTTAAATACTGTTGCTATCATGCAAATATGTTCTCTCTCCAAACTATTTATTTATTTATTTTTACAAGAGAAGGAAAAAAATATTTTTCAATGGAAGACAAGTAAAAATATTTAAAAATAAACAATGTATAATAAATGGACCAAAAAGTTCCAAAAATTACTTCCACTGTTTTTTTTTAACTTGTAAAATCCACTTTTTAGATTCAGGTGGTTGAAATGAATGGTCTAACATGTCATGGCATTAATATTTTTTTATTAGTATCAAGCTAGTTTTACAAAACTAACATATATAGTTCAATTTGGCTTATCCTGCAATGTAACTAATGACCAAAAAAATCTGATCAAGGGTCATAATTTAATTAGGAGACACTACATGACAGTATGATTGATAATATGGTTAATATCCTGGGAGATGTTTTCCTTCAGATAACCTTCAGAAATACACTGTGTTCCAAATTATTATGCAAAAAGTGTTTAGGAGTGATAAGGTAAGATTTTTTTTGTTTGTCAGTTAAACTCATCGATGGTGATGTGTGTCAGGGCTCTTTGTATCACTGAAAGCAATTGCAGACACCTGTGCTAATTATTTGGTAGGTGTGTCCAATTAAAGGCAAGACTACTTAAGAAGGCTGTCCCACATTATTAAGCAGCCTACATTTTTAGCCAAAATGGGAAAGAAAAAGGATGTGTCGGCTGCTGAGAAGCAACAAATTGTGGAGTGTTTAGGTCAAGGCATGACTAAAATCAACATTGCCAAGACACTTCATTGTGATCATCGCACAATCAAGAAGTATGTAGCTGATTCAGAGCACACACGTGTGCGTGCTGATAAAGGAAAATTGAGGACTCTTTCCAACAGGCAATTCTGTCAAGTTAAAAGAGTAGCTGCAAAAATGCTTTGTCATAGCAGCAGACAAGTTTTTGAAGCTGCTGGTGCCTCCAACATCCCCCGAACAACAAGATGCAGGGTCCTTCCATCCTGTCGACCTCCTCTACCCAATGCACACAATCAGAAATGGCTCCAGTGGTCCAAACAATACATAAAGACTGACTCCAAAACTGTTTTGTTCACCGATGAGTGCCGTGCAACACTCGATGGTCCAGATGGATGGAGTGGTGGATGGCTGGTTGATGGACACCCCATGCAAAAAAGGCTATGGCTCCAAAAAGGAGGAGGTGGAGTAATGTTTTGGGCTGGAATCATGGGGAGAGAGATTGTCGGGCCCTTTAGGATCCCTGAAGGGGTAAAGATGACCTCCATAATGTATGTGAAGTTTCTCAAACAGCACTTCCTGCCATAGTTCAAGAAGAAGAATCGTGCATTCCGCAGCAAGATCATTTTCATGCATGATAATGCAACGTCTCATGCTGCAAAGAACACATCTGCATCTCTGGCTGCTATGGGCATAAAAGGGGACAAACTTATGGTGTGGCCGCCATGCTCCCCTGACCTCAACCCTATTGAGAACCTCTGGAGCATCATCAAAAGGAGTGTCTATGATGGTGGGAGGCAGTTCACATCTAAGCAACAGCTCTGGGAGGGTATTCTGTCCGCATGCAAAACAATTTAAGCAGATACCACCCAAAATCTGACAAATTCAATGGACGAGAGAGTTCAGAAGATCCTTTCGAACAAGGGGTCCTATGTGCAATTGTAAGATCTCCTAGAATAAAGTTTTGACTGGAAAACTGTTTGATTTCAGTTTGTAATAACCTGCTAATGCTTATAATTCCATAAATGACCAATTTTTTGTTCTTTATAAAAATAAAAAGGTTGAAAACTCTGCTGTGCATAATAATTTGGAACATGCATTTTGAGTGCATTTTAAGTGTTTTATTTTTTTTAAATATACTGTTATCATTGGCAGTTTGTTCAAAAACCTTTCAGTTGTACTCTAATAGTCGATGACTAGAAAATTACAATGACTGCAATTCATATAGGTAATTTTGGAAAATCTGAGAAAATATTATTTGCATAAAAATTTGGAACACAGTGTAATCACATAATGTTTAGGTTTTATATTAGTTGCGGTCAGTTAAGGAGTCTAGGGAGGACTTTGTTTTTTGTATTTTATTTTATTGTATTGTCACTATTCTAAAAACGAATAAAAAAAAGTTGCAAAGTGAAAGCAAAAGTTATCTTAACTTATTTTTAGTTATTATGAAATGTTCACATAATATAGAGTAAAAAATACTGCTGTGCTCAAATAATGTAGACTGATTTTTGGACAGCAAATACAAAAAAAGAAGCTTTTTTTTTTTTTTTTTTTTTTTTTTAGGTACCCCTGATTCCTTTACCTGTATACTTGCAGAACTGTTGAATTTTGCTTAAGAGATTAATTGAGCCTGAAATTATTTATACGTTTGTTTTGTTTTGCTGTTTGTTTAAAGGAATAATTAGTTATGAGTTTTGTTAAATTAAACAGCAATAAAAAGTTGTAATTGGTACTTGCTACACTCTGAACAACTTTTAAACTTAATGTAATAAGTCAGTGTTGTCCAATTAGTTCAATTTAGAGATATCACTAAATAATTGTGTAAAAGTGTTTGTGTTCTTACTGCTAAAAAATGAGCATTCTGCAGCTACAGGAAGTCCTGGTTTGTGTTGGGATGCTGGTGATGAGCGGTATATGGCATCTCCGCAGGGCCTCCATCCTTTTCCCTTACAACAAACCCGCCATGCCTCTCTAATGTCTGCCCTGTGTTTCTCCCCCACGTTTCTTTGAACTGCTTTCTATACATCCCTATAGAGGGAGCTGCGGCGTGCGCGCGCGCGTGTGTGTATGTGCGAACGTGCGAGGCCTGGGCGACACGGCTGACGCTAGGAGAGTTTTGAAGAATGACTGGAGAGGCAAACAGCCATCCTTTAACAGCTTTGTTGCTCCAAATGACACTCATTACCCTGTCGAAGGAGCGCAAGCAAACGCTCCACCAAACTCACAGCGCAGCCGCCCCGCTGTTTGACAGAGGAAGCAAAACAACTGCACAACTGCTGTGTTATTATGGGGCCTCATTAAGGGAGAAAGATAGGGGGAGGCAGAGAGAGAGAACAAGAGAGAGAGAGAGAGGAGGAGCAGGAGGAGGAAGAGGGATACAGGAAAAAAAAAGACATCACAGAGCACGTGAGTTCAGGCACGGCGAAGTTTGTGCATAACGGCCTCCTCAATCAGGACTTGAGGTATGGGATCTACGCAGATGTCCCATTCGTTAATATAAATGACTGTATTGGAAAAATACTGATAAAATAAAGAAACAATTAAAACAACAGACATAGAAAAAAAGACTACGCCACCAGCTAGGGGGACATAACTGAGGCCAAACGTTGGCAAAAAAATAATATATGCTTTCCAGAAATTACATTGAAGTCTGAAGACAGTATGAGATACAACAAGAACAAGGGGTGTTGAAATACAGTTTCAAAACCCTTTGCCTTTTTTAACATACTAAATGTATGGATCTGGGGCATAACAATACTGATAGATGGAGGTAAATATAGACTGACATATAATATTTTAATCAGGGTTCCCGCTGGTTCTTAAAAAAAAAGTCTTAAAATGTCATATTCAAATCTGGGTTATTAAGGTCTTAAATTGTATCAATCAGAATACATAACAATACTCTGTGACTAAATCATGGATAAAATGATGATTCAATTGTTTAAATACTGTATTTAGTATTTGACTGTATTTTTGGGAAGCGGACCAGAATAAGGGTGTAGTGTGATTTAAACCTGGCAGACTAGATCCTTTTTTTTAATGTATTGTAATATCTCAGAATGGTTCTAAATTACAATGTTTAACTAAGAACTTTCAATACTAGTGTATACTGTACTAAATATAATGTAGAATCACTGCTCTTGAAAGAAATTAAGAGACCACTTTAGTTTCTAAATCAGTTTCTCTGATTTTGCTATTTATACATATATGTTTGAATAAAATGAACATTGTTGTTTTATTATATAAGCTACGGACATTTCTCCCAAATTCCAAATACAAATATTGTCATTTAGAGCATTTATTTGCAGAAAATGAGAAATGGCTGAAATAACGAAAATGATGCAGAGCTTTCAGACCTCAAATAATGCAAAGAAAACAAGTTCATATTCATAATCAATAATCATAATTAATATTTGGTGGAATAACCTTGGTTTTTAATCACAGTTTTCATGCATCTTGGCATGTCATCCTCCACCGGTCTTACACACTGCTTTTGGATAACTTTATGCTTTACTCCTGGTGCAAAAATTCAAGCAGTTCAGTTTGGTTTGATGGCTTGTGATCATCCATCTTCCTCTTGATAAAAGAAACGTTGCATCATTTTTTCCAGAGCTGTATACATATATAATGTATAAATACTATATATTCCACACTCAACAGCTTGAAAAAAGAAATGTGCCATCAGCTTTGAGTGTGCATGACCATGCGAGAGAGAGGAAGAGAGAGAGAGCGAGAGAGCATAAACTTCGGCATAAACAAAAGCTAATCTGCCTTCTGAATTCAACAGTAAGCATTACTGTGTTCTATCGGTAAATAAACCTGGTAATGCATCACCAGTCTCACATGCGTCACATTTGTCACGTGTAGGTTTTATTTAATTTTGGACTTAAAACTAAAAAAGGTCACAGATTTGAACTGCACTACACAAAGTGCTGGGAACAGAAACACAGTGGGGAGGAGAAAAAGCATCACTCACTCAGTTCACACACAAATACATTTAATTAAGCTCTTAGACCTACATTTTATATACACGTTTCATCGGCCATTATTTCATTTGCTATGGGGACTTATGTTGAGGCTAAACAGGTGCTGTGCTCTCAGGAGGCATTCAGATTAGTCAACTACCTAAATAACCCTTATATTGTGTTAGAAAGCTGTTTACACCTGTGGTGTTCGCGGGTCAATTTTGACCCGTGATTTGAAAATGCTTGAAAATGCTTAAAATCACCAGTTTTCTTCCAATATTGTTTTTCAACTCATTGTTGGCTTAGTATACATTCATATAAATGGAACCAGTGTGGGAAATTTCTTTAGTTGGCTCCACAGACACAGTGTTTTAAAAAGTACCACTCGTTTTTGAATGCAAAAACTATTTAAATTCACAAAAAATATTTGTCATACTTATCGACTGAGTAATTAGAAACTGTAAATGTGTTATAGACCTATATTAGAGTACACCTACCAAAGAAAAAAAAATATTATTTAAAATTATTAACAATAGTGACATCTTTGGTGTTTCGGGTCAAAACTGACCCGCATAGATAAATAGTAGGATAAAGACAACAAGTGTTCAAATTTCTTTCCATAAAACCAACTTTTATTTAACCATAGTAATTAACCAAGCAATTTAACTTTAACAAATCAACAATGACCAACAACAGTGTGTGTGTGTGTGTGTGTGCGTGTGTGTGTGTGTGTGCACCTGCATTAACCATAAACTGAACATTGAAAAATAATATGATGTTAGTGCAGGTGAGTCACTCTGAATGAACTTATGAACTTATGAACCATGAAACTTAGCATCAGAAACTTTAACTGTGTGTGTGTGTGTGTGTGTGTGTGTGTGTGTGTGTGTGTGTGTGTGTGTGTGTGTGTGTGTGTGTGTGTGTTTGTGTGTGTGTGTGTGTGTGTTCAAATGCATGAATCACAGTATTTGATGGTTATTGTGTGCTCCGCGCAAATGAATTTCTTGCATGTGTGGCAAGTGGTGTTGGACTTCCTGTCCTTTTTGGTGGGGCAGGACTGGCACCTCTTCCTCTTGCTGCTCCTGGAATCTCCTCCCTGGTTTGTATCACAGGATGATGATGTGAGTGTTGGCTGAAGCCCTTTCACCAAATGAACAGACGCTTCGGTTCGGGGCAGCCTCTTTCGTCTTTCGATTTAGGGAGAAACCAGAGACTTGCCCAACTCCTCCAGCAAAAGCCTCCTCTTGAAAGGTTTTTCTCCATTCCATCCTGGATCTATTTCAGTCCACACTACATATGCGTTGTATGCCGAAACGTCCAGCATGTTGTAGAACACAACCACTGGCCTCCTTTTTGTGCCCCGCTTGCATGTGTATGTGCCGGTGACCTTGTCCAGGTTGTCAACACCGCCTTTGTTCTTGTTGTAATCCAGGATCATGTCTGGCTTCTTGTCCTCCCTACTGCTCACACCAGCATCCCTGTGGAGAGTTGACATCAGAATGACATTTTTGTTTTTTTTGGGACAGTAGGAGACAACTGTGGTTCTTTCTGAGAATGCAAACTTGGATGAGAGAGGAGCCCTGTCTTTCGTTCCAAGAAGAGCTAAGGGAAGCTCAGGTTTGTTCTTCCTGACTGTTCCCACCATCGTCAGCTTCCTCTTTAGAAGCTCTTGCGCAAGGTCATAGGAGGTAAAAAAATTATCACAAGTTATGTTGTGCCCCCGAAGACCCTTGGTCATGTCCAGGACGACCCGCTTGCCCTGGTTCTTCTCTGGCACTCCGGTGGCAGATTTTCCGGTATATATTTGCATATTCCATGCATAGGCAGTTTTTGCATCACATGCTGCCCATATTTTGATCCCATATTTTCCAGGCTTGCTTGGCATGTACTGCCTGAAGGGACAGCGGCCTCTGAAAGGGACTAGCCGTTCATCCACTGTCACCTCTGGCCCAGGATTGTACACAAAGGGTAAATTTTCCACCCATTTGTCCCAAACCTCCCTGATGGGAGCAAGCTTGTCATTCTCACAACGAGCAACTCTGGTCTCCCTGTTGTCAAAACGTAGCACTCTTGATAACACATGAAAGGCTTGAAGGGACATTGTGGCACGAAAAATAGGGCGTCCTGACTCACTATCCCATAAGCTGGCCGTAGCTTCATTACAGGATCTGGACACCCCCGCAAGAAGCAACAGTCCCATGTGCGCATCTAGCTGTGTTTTGTCCATCTCCGTCCAGCTATCACCAAACACTCTTCTCCCTTCCATGTTGGTCATCTCAAGTAGGATACTCTGAATAGGTCGTGGAAAGAACAGTTCAAACGTTGACTTGATGTCTTGGGCGTGTGACACAGCGTATCTAGTAGGCCCTGGAGTCATTCTGAGGATGTTTTCCATCGGTGCCCTGGCTTGGGTTTGAGGAGGGCTTGATAACCATGAAATGTCACCTTTTTTTTACTTGAAGACCTCTCCTTGAGCATCTGTGACATCTGGGTCCTCCTCATCAGATGTTTGGTCTTGTTCAGGGTCATACTGAACATCATCCTCCTCCTCAGACACATCCTCCTCAGCTTCACTTTCCTCTCTCTCCTCAAGATCACCATCATTACCAAAGATATGATCTAGCACCTCATGAACAGAATACCTTTTGCTCATGTTGACTGATAATCCTACAGAAATTCAACTAATAATATCCCAACCCTCTTTATATGTGCCAATGTTTGTTTATAAACAATGTATCAATATGCTGTGAGAATGTTTTAGTTCATGTGGGTAGTGGTGTTTGTGTGTGTGTGTATGTGGGGCAATGTTTGTGTGCCTGTATGCATTTTCTATATGTCTCTGTGTCTGTGCATGTGAAAGAAGCTTGTGTGTGTGTGTGTGTGTGTGTGTGTGGGTGGGTGGGCCATAATTGGGCATATTGGGCCACAATTGATCCTCAGAGCAACCCATAGCTTTAAGGTGATGCATAAAACAGCCAGTATTCTCTGCCGGGTCATTTTTGACCCGTAACACCACAGATGTAACTTTTTTTTTTTGAGACCTTTAGAATTTACTAAAAAGGTAAAAATGTATATTTCTGCATTCAATCAGGTGTGTCTGAGGATTAGATGAAGCCTCATTCCAGAACAAAAAAGCAAATGGTAATTTTTACACATTTAAACTTGAAAACGGGTCAATTTTGACCCGAACACAATAGAAGGGTTAATCGTTAGTTGCAGCACAAGCACACAGACATCGACATAAATTGTTGTAAAGTAAATGGTAGTTGTAGCAAGGCTCAGTGTCTGGAGAAATCCATGCCTGTGTACCAAACCACACACTTCTAGACTTTACTTACTTTACTACACAAAATAAATGTTCTTCTAATGGTGGTGCACTGTTTTTAACACAGTATTTAATATGGGTAGTGTGTCAGGGCATTTAAACCTTTTCACTGCACACAAATAAAAAATACAACTTTCCAGACAAGAAAATTACTCTTCTATTAATCTTTTGCATTTAAAAATGACTTTTAGTTTGATGTGATCAAATGCAGATATGTTTAAATATGTTCAAAAAGACAAAGATTTTTGCATTGTGTCCTATTATGTATTGTTGAGGAAGAATGATGGACTTTACCAAAAAGAAAAGGAGCTCAGGGAGTTTTAAGAGAAACCGCAGAGGACGTTCAGAGAAGTTCAGAGGTGGCTCCAGCAGAAGAAGAGCACTTTACGAGAAAAGTTCCAGAGAAAACGGAAGAACATTCAAACTAACGACTGAAGCGGAGAAACGAAGACGACACAGAGAAGAAGACTCTGCGCCCTGAGGAAAGAGAAGCGAGGGGAATTGTCATTCCGAGACGTCTTGCTTCACAGTAAAATAACAGATAGGTCTAAAAGTCCAATTACGAGCTTTGTGATCATGAGAAGAAACCCAGGCAAATGCAGAAAAGCGACGTCCCAGAAAAGACGCCGCTCAGAGCAGCGATATCGCGAAGACTCGAGACCCAGAATTAAAGGGACTAAATTCTGAGGTGATGTCAACACGCATGCCTTTCTCACACACCATACACTCACTTACACACACATACACACACCCCAAAAATGAAGGCTAGGACTTAAGAACCCAATTAAATGCTTTCTTTAGGGAGCGATGGTGGGAGGAGGGAGGGGTCTTCCTGGGCCGTGAGCCCTGGGCTACATCCTCTAATTAGACGGAGGGAGGGAGGATCTCTGCCTGTCACTGGAAGGGAGATGGGAGTCCATAGGGCTCCAAAAAATACTCGCGTCCCGGCACAACACGACGCATCCATGCACGCATCTCGCTTTGCTTTGCCTCGCCTCAGATACTTTACTGCCATACATCAGAAAAACGAGTGATGCAGCCTCTCACTGAACAAGTTCACAAAACAGCCACAATGCAGGAGTGGCCTGAACTTATTTAGCACTTTCTCACACTCAAGACCAGGATGATAAAACTGCTTATTTTCACCCAGTCACTTTAACTTTTCTACTATTCTGCTGGAATAGTACTTTCATTCATTTATATAGGATAATTGAGCTATACAAGCTTTATGTATACTACGAAATCAAAAAATCTAATTTTGTTTTTCTATTATCTTCAGTATTACACAAATGGATCATATGTTTTACCTTGGTTTGTGTAATTAATGGCAAGATAGAAAAAGAAAAATACTGTCCTAATCACCCTTAATTCATCTCCTCTATTCAAATAAAGTACAGATGACAGTAAGTCAAAATTAATTCAATTACATTTCACTCACATTTAGTTACATGCGTTTTTTCTTTGGGTTTATTTTCATGCTGTTTCACTGGTTGCCTTGTTTTGCTTTGCTTTGCTTTGATTTTATGCGCTTACATTTCTCACTTTCTCCTATTCTTTACTTCTTTTTTTTTAAGATAAAAGAAGCAAAAATAGAAGATTAAAATTAACTGAAAGCAATTAATTTCCTATGCAAAAATATGCTCAATGTATTGAGAAGTTTTCTATGAAGCCCTTATTTTTAATTTTTGGACCAAGACCCTATATATAACCTAAAATTCTACCTCAACTTAGAGAGGAATAACTAAAATTCACCATCCTCTGGTCTCCTGTTTAATCACTCACTTAAGCTACGTGTATTATTATTATTATTTATACTCTATATAACATATATTTTGATTATGTAACATTTTTTCTGTTGCTCAAATATGTTTATTTATTTTCTCCTAACTATTTTGGATTTAATTTTTTCAGAAACCCACAGTATATTTGTACATCTAGAACTGGTTAAATCTATTCTTAACTAATATATTCTTAACTAATATATACAACTGAAGTGTATATATAGTGTGTACTGTTCATTTAAAAAAAAACAGTACATACCTCACACTACTGTTTAAAAGCTCTCATTTCTAATATACTAGTCAATAAATAATATTTTAGATGCTGTATTTAGAATTTTGCCTATTTTGACAACAAGAAGTCACTCAAAGTATCAAAATATTTAAAAAAGATATTGTTTTAATTTGTTTTGTACCGAATTATCATTATTATCATTCTTTTTTATTTTTAGTAGAGTTTGTTTGTGTTTTTTTGCCATACAAGCAACATATTAGCAATTTTATGGCATCGACAATTTGTTTGTGACTTGAGCATCACAGACTTGTATCAGTTTCTTTATATGAAGGATTTCCAAAAAATTAAGTATTTTATCTGGTGGAATCTTTTCAAGCATTTCTTTCATATTTGTAACCCTAAAAAAGTTATTTTTGGTGGTTAAAAGTGCAGATTTCCAGTAATTAGTACCAGTACATAAATAAAGATTTAAAGCTACTATAAAGAAATATTTTACAGCCATAACGTCTTTATATAAATGAAACCATCACATGAATTCTGAACTTTTGAACAGTAGTGCAGCACATCATTTCCATATATAACCAGAGACCCTTTATGCTAAATTCTTGCGCTAAGCATGCAATAATTTACATGTTAAACATACACCCCGTCCCCGAGGAGCGATCCTATCACAGCAGTCTCGCGCCGAGCGCAGATTGAAGGAGACAGTCCCACAATGCCGTGCGCTCTCCGGACGTTCTGAAGTTGGATAAATTAGCAGAGCCTGAAGCGCCTGAAATATTTACTGTTAATTTGCCATTAATGGCATTCCCTTATGAAAGTTTATGAAAAGTTTACAGGAAATAGCACAGAAGTGTCAGAGATCAAACAAGGTGATAGATTTGTGGGCTGAGCACGAGGCGAGCGCCGCTGTTTGTTTGGATTCGGTTCCCCGAGTGCGGAGGGAGCGCAGGAAAAGAGAGAGAGAGAGAGAGAGAGAGAGCTCAAAGGCTTCGGGGAGTTTTTGTCACGTCTCCCACAAGACGCTGTGTTTGCATACACACATCAGACCCAGAAAGAGGCAGGAACAAAGACAGCAGTCTTCACGGACAGACACACGCGCACATACGTACACATGCAAACATACAGAATCCCCCCCAGACCGGGGGTCTGTCAGCCTGTCTAATTCTAATCTACCTGCATAAGTGGAACGTCACTCTGGTGGAACGTGGAGAAGCTCTTCATCTCCACTTCGGCTTTCATTACATTTGTATTCTCTTCATCTGCCTGTTTACTGTGCTTTAGCGTCATTACAACACGCTTAAATATTAACAACACTGCTACACACACACACACACACTCAAACACAAACACACACACAAACACAGAAAGAGAGAGAAAAGGGGGAAACAAAAAAACAAAAAAAAATCACACTAACTTTTTTCTTTTTTTACTTTCTCTCTCTCTCTCTCTTTTTGTCTCGCTCTCTTCATTCAGGGACAGGCTGAACCAAAAATAGCATACACTGATTAAATCTCAAGGCAGAATACTTAATTAATGAATAATTACATTAATTACAGTACAGTAATTACAAAATATTAATCAATTTAGCGCTTCATATTTTTATCATTTGTAAAAAGTGAAATAAAAACAACATAAAAAATTGTTCTTCTGCTTTGTAAACACTTAACATAACTTTAACCTACATATAACCTAAATATTTCTCAAATTCCTTCTAATCCCTCACAATGTTAACAATAAAAAGGCTCTACAAAAGGCTCTATTCTATGGGTGATCGAAAATAATACTAATTTCATTTAATAATAAGATGAACTTCAATCTAAATTCTATACCTAAGCTCAAACATAAACCTAATAAACATAATCCCTAACAAATCCTAAAACAAATCAACCTAGCACTAATGTTAGCTTTAACTCAAACATTACGTTACCTTCTACACAAACCTAAACTTTAATAAATCTTAATCCTCAACTACAAGCTAAATTTAGCCTAAACCTAATCATTCTCCAATTAACCCTAAACCTTAACTTCTACCTAAAACCTAATCCTAACAAATCTTAAACAATAACTTCAACTCAAAACCTAACCCAATGTTTAATACATAACATTAACTTTAAACTAAACCAAATTCTCAACAAATCCTAAACCTTAACTTCCACCCAAAACCTAAACCTAACGAATGCTAAACCTTAATTCTACCAAAAACCTGAATTTATTTTTTTTACTAATCTGTAATATTGATATTAAAGTTGTATAAGATTTTATTCTTCTTCTTTAAGGTTATATAGAGGTTTTGTTGCAACTTAATCACAAAAAAAATCCACAAACTCTCACAGAGCGCTTTTCCACCAAAAGAACTCTGGTTCTTGAACCAATTCCATTAAGGCTTATAAGAACCGCAGTGCTTTTTTTTGGTGAACCAACACCCTTCTTTATTTGTACGAGTTTTAATGAAACCGTCAAACTGTCACATCATACGCCATCAACAAAGGGCGTTGGACAGTGACGGTGAACAGAAGCAGTTACAGTTAGAGCTGAAGAACCGAGTATTCTTAGTTTCCCATTGCGAGCGAACGCTCCTGGTTCCAGAAACTACTTTTGCTGGTTCCACGTTGGTGGAAAATTGCTCTTTTGGAAAATCTATAAAAGCAACTTTACAGGAGAGATAAAACCTTCTTTACTTTTAATGGAAGTGAATGAAAAAAATATATTTCTGGTATTTTTGAAGAATTTCTATTGGTCCATTCATCAAGCAATTAGACACAGTGTAAGGGACTGTTTGTGTGTTTAAATTATGGATATGGAAAAAATGGATATTCTTGTTTTATATTGAACAGCGAAATTATGTTCCTGAGACAAAGCACCACAACAAGCCTTGTTCTGACTCTTCCATTTACCCCAGTAGTTTCAGGACATCGCAGCATGAGCTTTTAAACTTACTGGATTAAAGACTGAAATCAAGATAATTTAAAAGATCTGCAGATTGAGAATGTGCTCCGAGATTAAAGAGATGCTCGTGCAGGAGTAGTGGAGGAGCCGGCCGCAGAAGGACGGAAAGGCGGATGGATGCGAGTGCTGAGGGAGGAGGAAGTGGAGGTGGAGGACGCTCCTTACTCTCATTAAGAGCGGTGTGTCGCACCACTTTGAAGACGAGCTTTAAAAAGGAAGCCCAATTAAGGTGAGGGTCCTGCAGGCAGAGGCTGCGGCTGATGCTCCTCCATCAAACCCTGCGAGACCTCCATCCCTCGGTGACTCTCGGCACATCTGACGAGCGGCTCCGCCACCGCAACAAGTGGACCTTCTAATGAGGTGTGAAGTTGGCAAGTTAAGAATAGAGTTTAAAGACACGGGGCTTCAACGGTAACATCACTCATTAGCTTCTTAGTGACTTCTTCTGGCCCATTTTTTCTCAAGTCTAATATTTGACTTTTGAAAACGTACAGGAAAAAGCATATTAGGATTGAGGTTTTTAGGTTCTTCTACGTTTAAAATTATGAAGCATTGATGTGTTTATTCACATCGACTTCCATCATTTACAATGCTCCCAACACTCAGAGAGTCAAGACAAGCGCATGCCTCCTCTGATACATCTGAAGTCAGACACCATCTCTATCCAAACTGCTACCACTGAGGCATCTCCACTACAAGGCAGCCATTGAAGGAAAACGCTTAAAAAGCTTATACATCAGATTATATATCACAATGGACGTGATGTGGGGAGAGAGCTTCATCTACCCACCCAGAGAGAGATGGCCAGCTGTGCTCTCTCTGACTCCGGCTGCTGATGGTGAAGCAACATGACCTGGGATGAGAGCCTGCAACCCTCAGGTCATAGTGTCAGCAACTTAGTCTGCTGAGCCACCTGAAGCCCCACAATGTACATATGTATTTCTTTTGTAATATTTATTGCAATATCAAAAAGAAATACAGGATTTTTACCAAAGGTCACCCAGAATTTTCCCAAGCATTAGATAGGTAGTCTTTATCGTCCACAGCTGGAAATTTGTTTTCAATTTCAGTACATTACCTCAAGAAGCTGTATGTGTGTGAACACAAATCAGGGTAAATGCATATTAGTTATACCATTATCCTGACTTTATTTTAGTACGAAGTCTGGGTAATTTTTAGGTGCTACCTTTTGCCTAATTCCTGTAGTTAAAAAAACAACATGGAAAATCTTTGGCTGAACGCAACATTTGCATAACATTTTCCAAAGTTCATATGTAAAAAAAGACAATATAAAATAATAATTCCTAAATTTCCCTTTTGTATCAAACAGAAAAAAGCACAATGTGCTTGATTCGCCATCAATTTTGCCCAAATGCCCAATTTTTCGCTTTCAACTCTATATAATAAAAAATACAACTCTGTTTTGCTTACAAGCACAAATAGGATATTTATAGAAACTTTCCACAAATGAGAAATGGTTACTTGAACAACACACCATGGGTTTCATCAATCTGCTTTCTTGTTTAAAGGTATGGAGCTGTATTTTATCTTTTACAAAGGGGTGGTTTCATAAAGCTCTGCAGAGTTATGCACTACTAATAAGTATTTGATAACCTTATCCATCACTTTATTGCTCATCTGTACTCTCTTCAAAAGTCAGTTGTAATGCAACTGATTGCTATGCAACTGAGAGAAAAAGAGAGAGAAATAATGATGAAGCATAATTATGACCTCAGCTGACAGGAATGTGGGATTTTGTGGGGAGTTGTCCCAGACTGTTCATGAGTGACTCAAAATGTTCACACTCAAACATCTTATCTAGAGAGACTTCTGTTCCTATTATAGAGGTGGGCCAATGTCATGTTAGGAGTCTTGCCCAAGGTCATGACCTTATAGAAAATCGATCCCCATGCTGTGGTAGCTTACAGCCATGCAGTGGTGTTATCCACTGCGCTATCCACACCAACCAGAGTCAACAGTTATGAACACTCCACCCCTACTGCAACATTTTTAGGAACTGCGAGAGAATATTCAAGCTGCATAAGATGGATTATCACCGGACACATTTATGAACCTCTACAACTGCAGACATTCACTTTATTGCCAAAAGTGTTGAACTCAGGTTCCAATCACTTCCATGGCCACAGGTGTAAAAATCCAAGCCACTAGGCATGCTGGGACTGCTTCTACAAACATTAGAGAAATAATGGGTCTCAGGCTCTCAGGAGCTCAGTGAATTCCAGCACTGTGGTACCGTGATAGAATGCAGCACCTGTGCAGCAACAAGTCCAGTCGTGAAATTTCACTACTCACTACTAAATATTCCACAGCCAACTGTCAGTGATATTATAACACAGTGGAAGAGACTGAGAGACCTCCAAATTTCATGTAGCTTCAGATTAGATCTACAACAGTAGAGTGTAGAGAGGAGAGATACACGGAATGGGGGTTTTTAAGGCTGAGCAGCTCCATCCAAGCCTCACATCACCAAAAGCACAGCAGGAGAGCGGATACTTTTGTAACGCACTACTTTATGTGTAGCTCAATAAATGTGACAAACAAATTCGTCATATCAGTCAAAATATTTTATTATTTGTTGTTCCTAGTAACACTTAGCTACGTTCCAAATATCCTTGCAACCTGTTTTTGCAACTATTTCCCTAAAAACGAGTGTAATCTACTCCACACGAACACCATCACACCACTGTGGCTCAATTTTACTGCAGTACAGCTCCAGTGCCCCTTTAAATGAGCGGAGTGAGGGGTTCTAACAGGAGGGGGTCAGCGAGAGAGCCCAGCCAGTCAGAGACCACCTCCGCTGGACTCCCAGGCCAGATCTCACACATGCCCAAGAGTCAGTCAATCACAGTGTGTGTGTATGTGTGTGTGTATGAGTGCATGTTCCTGGGAGGGCTGATTAGGCCTCCTCTTTCCCATCATCCTCCCAGACAGGCTGGTGGAAATTGGCCGGCTCCTCGAGGGGTGTGGGTTCACCAGGCTTTAGAGGAGGGGGGTTTGGATGGGGGGGGTACCTGTCACAGCTCTCCTGCAAATGAATAAAATATCTCTCCTCCCTCCCTCCGTCTCTCTCTCTCTCCCTCTCTCTCCATCCCTCTCCCTCTCTCCCTCCCTCTGCCCATCTCCCCTCTCCTGCGCTCGGCTGGAGCCCGACCCTTGACCTCCCTGACTGGAGAGAGGGATGATAAGGAGAGGCTGCGGGAGAGAGATGGAGAGAGAGAGATAAAGAAGGATTCTCTGGTCGAACTTCCGCAGGCTGAGATGGTCAGTGGATCTGACAGATTGATCTACGCTTCATCTGGACATACTGACGCGTGGCATTCCTGACAAGACGAGAAAGTGATGCCCAACACACACGGCGCTTCACCCCGCATCGAAAACACAACACAGCGCAACACGGAGCGAGATGAAGGGGGTCTGCTGTGCAGAACTGTTTTGAAGGTTCAGGGGGTTGAATTTTTTAAAGTTGGTAAAATAGATTAACCCATTAAATGCCACAGATATACTGGATCTTTTTCCATTACAGATACAGTGAATATTAGACTGATAACTGAAATGTTGTTGGAAGGTACTGTTATGTACACTAAACAATTTAAAAGAAATTGTTTCTCGATTTAAACGACTATTAAGTTTTAGCATTAAATTCTCTATGCAGTTCAGTGTGAGGCAATAGGTTAAATTAGCTTACTGACTTTTAAAGATCATGGCCCAGTTTCTAAAAAAAAATCTCAGCATTAAAAACAGGGATGCATGAACTCGGATACTGGTATCGGTATCAGGGTCGATACCGTGATTCTTTAAAGCTGCTTTGGGATAACATCAGTTGTAAAAAGTGCTATACAAATAAATTCGACACGATTTGATGATAATGTACTTTGGCAGCCCCAATACAAACCCCCCGATGCCTATTGCACATTGCTGCGCTAACAGACAGACTTCATAATTCAAATCCAAATTATATTCTTATATTATAGTGCTTCTCAAAAAATATAATAGCTTTGAAAAGTTATTTGATTTCAGTAATTCAGTTCAAAATGTGAATTTCATATATTATATAGATATATCACACAGAGTGATCTATGACTTTGGACTTGATATAACACAGTGGACCAACACCAGCAGATGACATGTCTCTCCAACCCATCACTGATAGTTCCAAATGAAATGTAAAATTTACTGATGATCAGTGATGGTTTGGAGAGACATGTCATCTGCTGGTGTTGATCCACTGTGTTTTATTATCAAGTCTAAAGTCAGTGCAGTTTTGTTTTCCCACAAAATCTTACAGCACTTCACGCTTCCCTCTGCTACTGACAACTTTTATGGCGATGCAGATTTCATTTTCTAGCAGGACTTGGCACACTGTATTCCTGTTACACAAGTGACACTGTGGATCGAGGAATATTAAATGTTAAATGCCCCATCCATCTACACCCACTATCAAACCTCACTCCATATTCAATAATTCATGTCACCTTGCCATTAGCATGATAAGCAATGTTCAGCCTCTCTCACAAGATAACACCTCACAAGTTATACAGGTGCGGCCATTCCCAAGCAGTTCGCTGAAGTAAAACTTGCACATGAGCACATGATCAATATACCACATAGTGTTATTCCATGACTTTTGGCATACTTTTTGGTTACACTATATAATTTATTTTTTAGAATAAATTCACATTTAGTGAAAACAAGTGGCCAGTAATTAGAATGTGTGATAGAATGTAAAGTAGGAGTTGGTTAGAATCTGGAAATACTGTCTTTCCTTTAAACACACACACACACACTGCACAAACACACACACTGCACAAAGACACACACTGCACACAAAACTCCCAACTGTATAGCGGATGGTCTTCACAGTCTTCATCTTCTAGTAAAGTCCTAGATGTCCTTTAACCCACAGCCGTACTGCATTCAGGCTGCATTCAGTAATAAAGCTCAGCAGACGAGCACCAGCAGCGTCTCTATACGTTTGCGCAGTAGATCTACAGTGCATGTGCACACAGGAAGGCATGTGTGGGAGTGGGAGTGCGAGCGCTTGTGTGCGTCTGATGCATCTACCCATGGGGCACAATCTGGGAACAATTTTCAGGTGAAATATAATAACAATATTTCCCCGAGCGCAATCCTCTGCTCCTTTCATAACCCTCCCTGATCCAGAACAAAGAGCCAAAGGTCTTTCATGTCTGTTCTTGTCTCGACAAAAAGCCTGTAAAACAACTAAAGCATGCACGAAACGACACCACAGGGAGACCCACATCACTCCATCCCAAAGAGTCGCAGAAACAAATAAATAAATAAATAAATAAATAAATAAAAAAACGCAGGAAAACATCCCTCAGGTTAAAGAAGGGTTGTTTACAGGTAATCACAACGTTTGTCTTCTCCAAAAAAACAAACAAACCAACAAACGGATATCAAAAACATAGTCAAGGTATTGCTACACCACACTCATACAAGAGCTGCATGTATTGCTGCAACACTTCACGTAAAATAAAATAAAAATAAAAAACGTAAAAACCTTGCATCTTAAGTTTCGGTCAGTCTTTTCATTTTTTAAAAATATATTTTATCTCTAATTTTTACCTATTTTTTCCCCCAATTTAGATAGATCAATTTGTATGCCCCTTGTCACTAGTGATGATACAACACAAGGAGGGTGAAGACTAGCACATGCCTCCTTCGAAACATGAGTCAGACTTTGCCTCTTTTTAAACTGCTGCTAATGCAACATTGGCAAGTAGCATCACAGTGCACTCGGAGGAAAGCACAGCGACTCGGTTCCGATACATCAGCTCACAGACGCATTGTGCTGATTGACATCACCCTCAGAGTGATGAGGGGAAAGAGCGCCATCTACCCACCCAGAGAGAGAACAAGACCAAATGTGCAATCTCTGGGCTCCAGCAGCTGATAGCAAGCTGCATGACCAGGATTTAAACCAGCGATTAGTTTAAAGTTTGATCTAATGTTCAGCTAGCAGCTGTTCTTAATATTATGTAGACATTTCATGACTAATGGACCAATAGAGATGCCCCAAAATGCTTAATAATCTAACCAGCTGAAAGCACACTTCAGTGCACTATTCCAATAGGAGAATGCTCATCCACAAAGAGCTTGCTTTAAAGATACAGATACTAAGCATCACTCCATTCTAAAAAGTCGCAGAAGCAAATAAATAAATATACATTAAACAGGGAAACACCCCTCTCCCCTGTTAAAGAAGGGTTGCATTGCATCTGTCTCCCAAACAAACAAACCAGAAATAGATAAATGAAAAAAAAAAAAAACCTAAAGGATTAGCTACACCACACTTAAACTATTTTATTTTTTTTTTTTTTGACCCAGGCTGATCTGGCATCCGTTTTCCCATTGTGCAGAAATTTAATGAAGAATAAACCAACAAAAACGATCCAAAATGACTACAAAAAGTGGAGACGACCAACAAATTCATGTATGGAGGCACTTTGGGGTCAATAATGTTAAGTTTGTTTTTTATGCGTCATACAATGCCAGATCCCATTTGGTTTTTATTACAGGCACTTTAACAGCCCAACTTTACATTAATAATGTCCTGCAACCAGTGACCCTATCGTTCTGAACACACACTCCAGTGCATTACTCCAACAGGACTATGCTCATCCACCACATACTGCTGCTGGTCACATACTGAATGCGCTATCAACACTCCAGAGCATTCACAAAACGAGATGAATTATCGCAGGTTATTTTCCACTCAAAGTTAAGATTTTTTTTACTTCTGAAAAGTTTCCATTTTAGAGTTTTTGCTTTTTATCTCCCTGACAACCAGCCATGTCCACATATCAAATGTGTTTTATTTTGTGAATGCAAACCTACAGCAGCTTCAGAGATAATGATAGTGATCACCTTCCTTCTGGCCAGTGCAGACAGTGCACGCTGCTGTCTGAATCTGAATATGGAAATGGACTCAGTTACCAATGAAACGCTGTTGCCTGTACGGTGCACAGCTATAAATTCAGTGCACTGATCTGCCTCCCATACAAATCAAAGCCCTTTTTTCATTTAGTTTATTCACAATTTTTATTAAACTGCTATTATATTAGTGTTTTATTTAATGCACTGTATTAAAAATAGAAAATAGGTATTATTTTCTTTGATTATTTCATTCGAAACAAGAAAACTGAAAAGCATTCATTTTTTCAGTGTAAAATTGTTGTATGACCACGACTACGATCTTGTTCACACCTGATCACTCAATGTGATTAGTATCTGGATTGTATCCTGATCAGATTGATTTTAACCACATGCATTTACACTAGGGGTCTGTAGTCATATCTACATGATACAGATGTGCTTTAAGAACTGGTTGTTTGAGCAATGACATGAAATAACCATTTTTTAATCCTTACAGAAGTATGATTGTAGAAATGAATAAATAAATACCATGGGATAGCACCACAATGACAGCATTTAGTCTAATTCTGGTTTAGAAAGTATCAGTCAATCAAAAGTGTATCAATTTCTCCTGGTAATCATTTGATCTAGACTTTAAAGGGAACTGTTATCAATTGAACTTCTTCACTCGGGTGAGCTTCTATAATTAGACTACCAGGTTCCAAATACATAAACACTTATCTACCCCACAGAAAAACACACAGACTGTGTGTGTGTGTGTGTGTGTGCTGTTTCGGGACAGATTTGTTACAGGATTAGGTCAGATTCATTCCTCACTGATATCTGATCCAGCATTTTCTGTTGATATTAGCACTGATACCAACACCCATCCATACCAATATACCATCTGCAGTAACAGCAACAGTACTGACATTTGTGGGCGGGGCCTTTTCTTCTGAGTTACATCAAGTGTGTTAAAGTGAAACACTTCAGAAGTGGAGACTCACCTGAAGCTCTGTCTGGAAGAAGAATTTCTGTGGGCACTGCGAGCAGTCATAGATCTTATCCTCCTGACCGTGAGCTGAGAAGATATGCTGCTGGAGCTTACTCGCCTGAACAAATACTGTACAGAGAGAGAGAGAGAGAGAGACAGATGAATAAAAGAGAAAGAAGATAAAAGAGAGAAAGACAGAGAGCAAGAGACATAGAGAGCGAGAAAGAAAGATTGAGAAAATGAGAGAAAGGCAGAAAATGACAGAGAAAAAGAAAGAGAGAGAAGAGAAAAAGAAAGTGATAGAAAAATTGAGAGAATAAGAGATACATAGAGACAGAGACAAAGCGAGAGATTGAGAGAAAGAAAGTAGGTGAGAGAGGCATAGAGAGAGAGCAAGAGAAAACGAGAGTGATCAAGAAAAAAGAGAGAAAGAAAGACAACGAGAAACAGAGAAAGAAAGAAAAATGAAAGAAGAGAAAAAAGAGACGGATAAAGAGAGCGATATATACAGAGCGAGAAAGGAAGATCGAGAAAAAAAGAGCAAGAGAAAATAAAAGAAAGAAAATGAGACATACAGAGAGACAAAGACAAAAAGAGAAAAAAGAGAAGAGAAAAAAGAAAGCAAAAAAAGAGAAGAGAAAAAAGAAAATGGTAAGTGGTAACCAATTAAAATGAACCTAATTAAGAAATTAGTCAATTTAAGAACCAAACCTATTTTCGAATCTAAGGGAGTTTAACACCTTAAAGTCTGGACCAGAGTCTGAACTGAAGTTTGTTACTTTGTTTTCTGTTCATTTGGTCCAGTTAGTTTTGGTTTCACACTGCAGTTTAGTTTTGGTTTCACTAAAGGACTTTACTTCATTTTGCCATCATTATCTACATAGTCTGGGTCTCTCTATATTATAAAATGATTGGTTTGTACAATGTCGTCAATTTGGTGAGTTGCCTTTCCAGGTGACGTGCTAAATCCTGTCTCTCTGCCAAAATTTTACTCCCCTCTCGAGAGTGCACATGACACATAGTAGTAGAATAGTGTAACAGATTCCCCTCAGGTTTCTTTTACTTCTGTTTTTATAAATAAGGATTAATCTACAGTTACAGTAGATACAGAAGTCAAGCATGTCAGCATCTGCAGTAAGTTTAGAGAATATACCTACTAAAGGAAATTAATACAATTAAAAAACATAACAATACAACAAACAATACAATGAAATAATCTCTAAAAAGTTTCAAACACCAAAAAAATGTCGGTTTTAAAGCCCAATATAACCCTTAAACTTAAGACTTAAGAAGCATACCACAGCTAAAAGCAACTGTTTTAAAGAAAGCAATGATCAAGTAAGGCTCATATTTGGTTGGTAAAAAGTGCAACAAACACAGGAATGCAAACTGCAGAACATATGTTTTAAAATGTGTAATTGTTTTAATTTCTTAAAAGTATAAATATAATCATATACAACACAGTACTACTTAACACTATCTACACACTTCTGTGAATTATTACAGTATATATGAAGATGTTTTCCTGTAAAGCCCATAATGAAATTCTACTTAGCTTCCACATAAAACTGCAAATTCAAACTATGCCCCATTAGCCTTAATCCAAAATATCTAATGGTCCATATTAAAATTATAACAAAAAAGCCCTCTAAAGATTAAATAGGCCTGAATTATGCTCTCATACAGACGTTCAGATTAGAGACCAACAAAAATAGGGACAGACGATTTGGCTAATAAGATCAAACAGAGCAGGGACCTGCTTTGAAATAGTCAGCGAGGGGTGCGCAGGAGATAATGAGGACCCTGTTCTGTAGATTATGCTGGATGGATGAGGATGTTTCTAAATTGATCCTATCGTCTCATCTTTTTGCACCATATAATGCCAACTGGCCAATTCTCTATGCTGTTCAGAGAGCAGCAATGGTTTAAATTTGCTCTCTGACATTTCAAGGTCCTCAGAAATCAGCAAAATATGGAAACTAGCTGATGCAGCAGAAGCTCATGAACTTAGTTAGGTCATAGTGTAGATTGTATGCAGGCAAAGATTTGCAAGAAGAGTCAGTAGAGCACAGAAGTCAGACTCATCTACTCATTTGGTAGACTCACCCCCTTCCCCCAGAGCAAGAGTCTCAGACTGCCTTCATTGAGTTTACAACTAAACTTAGCCACTATATGTAATACAGACAGACAGTCTGTTCCAGCTAATACTGCCCATTAGACTTGTCTGTTGCCAGAGTTGTCATTCTAATGGTTAGATGGACAGTTATAGCCAGACACTGTCTGGCTGCTGGCACAAGATAACACCTTACAAATATAACTATACAGCTCTTAAAAAAAAAAAAGAGACCACTTCAGTTTCTGAATCTGTTTCTCTGATTTTACTATTTATAGGTTTATGTTTGAGTTAAATGAAGACTGTTGTTTTATTCTATAAACTACAAAAAACATTTCTCCCAAATCCCCCCCTAAAAAATATCGTCATTTAGAGCATTTATTTGAAGAAAATGAGAAATGGCTGAAATAACAAAAAAGATGCAGAGCTTTCAGATTTCAAATAATGCAAAGAAAACAAGTTTATATTCATAAAGTTTTAAGAGTTCCGAAATCAATATTTGATTTTCATACATCATTCTTACATCAATCTTACACACTGCTTTTTGATAACTTTATACCCCTGGTGCACAAATTCAAGTAATTTAGTTTGGTTTGATGGTTTGTGATCATCCATCTTCCTCACATTCCTCGTGATTATTCAGTTTGGTAAAACCAAAGAAACTCATCTTTTTTGTGGTCTCTTATTTTTTTAAATAGTTGTATAGTACAAGCAATTGGTTGCTCAGAATCTTGTCCTCAGCTGAACTTTTCCTTGTGCATACAATGTGCATAATATTTTTAATATTAGCATAAAACGCTATAGGAAAAACTATAAACAGCAGATATACTGATGTAATTTTTGGTGCTGTAAGGATAGGGGTCTCATCTAAATGATTAGTAGGTACGAACCAAAAAAAAAAAAAGTGTGCCTCATGGTGAAACAGCAAAAACGCAACTCTGAGAGCCTCAATTTATAATCAAAACTACCTCAGTGCGAGAAAACTAAATTTAGCCTCGAGCAGGAATAAGCGACTTTGTCCTGATTGCATCCAGGTTGCATGAAATAAAACTATTTCATGTAACCCACATTCTCTTCCTCTCTTTCTCTCGCTCTCTCTTTTTCTCTTTTTCTGTCTCTAAGGCAAAGGGAAAAGCAATTGCATCTCTAAATGCAGTGGTCAGGAAAAAAAAAAGAAAAACAAAACAATGACAAATGCCAAGGTGGACGGCTCAAATCTGGGCCAGCGCAAACAGGAAAATCACAAAAACACGGTGATGCGCTAGCGAGGGGGGCTAAAAATACGCCTGACATTTTAGCACCACCATTTAGCGTCCTGTGGGCTGGTAGCCTTGAGAGGAACGGTCAAGCCGGAGCAGCGGCGGCACAGGGCGCGGGCTGCGTGCGCTCCCGCCAGCCTGGGGAATAGCGGGGTGCTTTATTTAGCGGGCCCCCAGCCACCGAGGGGACAAACACACGGCAGAAAAATAAACAACTGCAGAAATTGGCATTGCCTCAAGTGCAAAAACATAGTCTCCATTAGTCGACATCGCTAATTATATTGACAATATAAATATTCATGCAGACGCGCCATTTATTTATGCATAGCCTGAATACAGTCACTTGGATGCAGATGCACAACTTTGGGATGCCACTTTAAAAATACATACTGGGGCTGTGTGTGCTTTTAATTAAGCCATAGTAGCAAGTAGCACAGAATGAATGTGTGTGTGTGTTGGTGTGTATAGAGTGTGTGTAAGTGTGTGTAAGTGTGTTGGTGTGTGCACCCTAATTCTCGAAGGAGTACTTCAAACATGCCTGCCGTTTGTTATGTTAGGCCCATGTGTGTAAGAACTGAACGGCTATTCCGAAAAGAGAGAGAGAAAAAGAGAGAGAGAAAACAGAGTGAAAGAGAGAGAGATAGAAAGCAAGCCAAACAGCAAGGCTAGCTGGGAGGTGGGTGCTGGGGGGTGGGTGTAGAGGGGGGTTCCGTCTCTGAAGTACAGGAACACAACACTAGCCGGGAAAGTTAGCATTCTGGGCTTCATTTGAATATCTTACTGGGGGATAAACAACTTTTCCCTTCATGTGGCGCGAGGGTGTTGACAGAGCCGAGGGTTATGGGTATGGAGACAGATGAAAGGTGAGGGCTTCCCCCCGGGGCAGAGGGCCGGGGTCATTACACGCCAGCTCTTAATGACATGGCGGTCAGTATTAGCTTAATGCCAGCCTCCACGGGCTTCTGTAGACTCATAACATCCCAAAACACAGACTTACAAATTACTGCTGCCATATCACAACCTCATAGCTCTATTTATTTGCAGTTTCTGTTATTATTCAGTATTCTTAACATCACTACGATGACTACATCTGTACAATAAAACAGTAAAAACAGTATAGTTAATTTTAAGCAAGTATAGGCGGATAATAAATGGGCAGATTTGACCACTTAAGGTTTTATTCCACCAGCTTAATTAGCAAAAGATAATTTAGCATTTTAAATTCCATGCATGTTGAAAATGTAATAAAAATTCATAAAAAAAAAAAAAACATTGTTTAAAACACCAACAGATGACGTGACTCTCCAAAGCGTCATTGATCATCAGTAAATTTTACATTTCATTTGTAAATCAAGGGAGCAGAGTCTGGAGGAAGAGTGGAGAGACACACAGTCCAAGCTGCTTGAGGTCTAGTGTGAAGTTTCCACCAATCAGTGATGGTTTGGAGAGACATGTCATCTGCTGCTGTTGATCCACTGTGTTTTATTATCAAGTCTAAAGTCAGTGCAAAGTCCGTTTTCGCAGAAAATCTTACAGCACTTCATGCTTCCCTCTGCTACTGACAACTTTTATGGAGATGTGGATTTCATTTTTCAGCAGGATTTGGCACACTGCCTAAAGTACCAATTGATCTTATATAATATTCAAATTTTCTGAGACACTGATTTTTTGTTTTTTATTGGCTGTAAGCCGTAATCATCAACAACAAAAGAAATAACCGTTAAAATAGATCATTCTCTGTGTAATATACATATATATTTTTTGAGTTTTACATTTTGAACTGAATTATTGAAATAAAATAACTTTTCAATTATATTTATTTTTTTTTAATGCTCTAGTAGAATATTAATACTGTAAAAAGTGAAGTGAACAGTAAAGTAAGGTCTCTGTATCTTTGTCCCAGTCGGATATATTTAAATAGAGATATTATGATAAATTATAATGCATTATTGCTGTTTTTTTTATTTAACTTTCAGTAAAGTATTGTATCTAAATACGGTAAATATTACCATATATCAAAATGTTTATTCACTACTAAAGTCACTTACTTTATAATACTGCTGCTTTTATTTTATAACCAGTAAACCTTATAAAATTGTTAACTACTTACTAGTCTAATCTTAATATGTTTATTGTAGTTCTTTTTATTACTATTTTCTTTTACTGTGTTGTATAGTTCCTTACTCACCTACATACACCGTCTAATTTTATTAGATTTTATTTACTATATATATATTTTTCCTCACCATTTCTCTACTTTGGGCTACTGCCTATCTGCCTGAAGTGATGCTAATGCAGATCATGTGCTATTCTGCAGGAACATGGTTAGCGATTCAAAAGGAAATAATAATCATATGTTCTGAACAAATCTTCAAACATGCAGTGCTCTACTGTAAAAGCCTGTATGATGTAGGCTGTAACTGTGTGTACATACTCTGAAGACGCTCTGTGTGTGTTATAGCATGTTCTGCTATGTTTTTAGCATGCTCCGTATCACAGGATCTAAATATTGAATGTGGAGAGCAGAGTGTAGAGCTAGCAGGAAGCGAGGCAGAATGCTAGCTACCTCCTGAAGGCTGGAGTTACCACCTACAGATTCATCAATTTTACATAGACCCGCTCGCTTCATCTAAAGAAGGAGCTGAAGACAATGGCGGTTCATGATTTTGGCATACATGAAAGAATCTGCTCCGTCAGCTAATTGCGCTAAATGCAAATTATTTACACAAATGGTCAGGCGACATTCACTGATTTATGATTATGCAAACAATGCACTAAAGACTCGAGGGACCGCTGTCCTGTTTTAGCTTCTCCTACACTCTTCTAGTGGTTGGCAACTGAAGGCACTTCTAGAAGTGGAGAACCAGGAAATCCATTTATTTTGTTAAAGGTATGTGTGTGTGGAGTCTTTATAAACATGGTTCTGGATTGAATCACTGTAGCATATAATATATAGACGTATTACATACAGAGTGATCTATTTTAAGTGTTTATTTCCTTTATTGTTGATGATTTTGGCTTACAGCTAATGAAAACCCAAAAATCAGTGTCTTAGAAAATTTAAATATTATATAAGACCAATTGGTACTTTTGGCAGTGTGGGCAGTGTGTTAAGTCCTGCTGGAAAATGAAATCCGCATCTCTATAGAAGTTGTCAATATCAGAGGGAAGCATGAAGTGCTGTAAGATTTTGTGGGAAAACAAAACTGCACTGACTTTAGACTTGATAATAAAACACAGTGGATCAACACCAGCAGAGGACATGACTGGCAGCATTTACATCCCCCTAGTGCTGCGGTTAACGGCTAATGCTAATGCTGCTGCACCAAGCCTTAGTGCTGGAGAAACTTCACTGAAAACTCACCCTTATAAAAAATATTGGAAATCTAAGCTTACTGTGAATAAACAGAAGTGCTTCACTCACCTAAATAAACAGCTTTTAGGATAAACATCTAGCACTTCTTTGCCCCATTAGAAGGGAAACCTGACGACACCCTTGCTTACTTCGATGTAGCCATCCTTACTAGTGTTGCTTAATGTGCTTAATAAACTAGTGCACCTTATGTATGAAAACAGACCAGAAAATAGATGTTTATTGATAGTGCGCCTTATTATCTGTTGTGCCTTATAGGACAAAACAATTCGGTAGAAGAAAACATTTTTTTCCTGGACAGTAGAGGCAATTACGAAAAAAATAAAAATGTTTTTTGAGGTCCTTGATGTTGAAAGACACATTAAATAAGCATGTGTTCCAACACTGCACAACAGGGACATATTAAACTTATTACAAATACAATTACACCCTTCTAATAAATAAGCATATATATCAACCATGTCTCACTTTTGGGAAAAATCAGTTATTTTCTTTATTATTGTACATTATATTATAGTAAATTCAAATGTCAAGTCTAAAGTCTAATTAGATTTCTTAATGTAAGAAGGCTGTCTTTTTTTTTTTTTTTAAGAAAGAATAACTGATTTCTTCCATAGATGTTAGATTAATGGTAGATTTATTCATTGGAAGGGTTCAAATGTTTATTGATTTGTTTAGATAAGCCAATTTTATGAGACCGTGCGCAATAATACTGTGTTTAATCAAAGCAATGTTCCTTGATTCACCGCTATTAAAAAAATGAATCAATAAATAAAACAAATGGAGCTTCTGTATTATGTTAGCTTGTCTTAAATGTTCCTACCTTTTATCAACTTTCCATAGGTTTCAGCAACTGCGTAACTTTCCAGACTAAGTTAGCCTCCATAAAACCTCCTGCGCTGCATCTTCTTTCAGGTTAAGTAACATTTCTTTAGCATCTAATGGGTCTGTTTATGCCAACCCATGCACTGTAATTCAGCGCGGCGCTGAGAATTTTGGCGGCTTTCTTTGGGGCGTATGAAGTGAGACAAAAGTACACAACTCCCTCTTGACTTTCACCTCCACTTCTGGATTGTTTGTGCGAGTCCTCGCAGTCTAAATCACAAGGCGCTCTATGCGGCGGCTTCTCCAGGGTGAGCAGATATACTTTTAGCTGCAGGCTTCCTTACTTCTGATAGCTGTCAAATTTGCCCTGGGAGACTGGGGCTTCTGTCATCTTCCCGGGGCCTCTGGATCTCTCTTCAACTCCACTTTTCCCTCTTTCCCTTTCTCTCTCCTCTCCTCGCTCTCATCCCCCATTCTTTTTTTTTATTCTTCTTTCTTTTTTTTAAGCTTTTCCTCGCTTTGTCTGAGCTTCCCTCCCCTGTCCCCTTGCTTTTCCCTCAAATTCTCCCTCCTGTCTCCTCATCTGACGCTTCCTCTCCTCTTTCCTCAGAGCGGGTCATTTTGTCCTCTTTTGTTCACCTCTGCTACCCTTTCCTTTCTTTACCACGGCCAGAATCTTCATCTTCTAGTACTTCTAGACCCTTCTTAATGTACTTAATATGGGAAAGGGGGTTAAACAAGGAAGTGAAGGGAAGTTCTTAAACTAGTTCTTTAATTAGATGTTTTTAGACTCTTAAGAGTTTTTTTTGTGTGTATATATAATTCAGGTTTGAAAGGGTTAATAAATGATTATAATGGAACTGGCTGATAAAAAAAATGGGTAAACTGTAGTCATGAAGGGATGCACACAGTCAGCAAACTCAAGGTACTCAATAAGGCTGTGGCATTTAAGTGATGATTTACTGGTGTTAACATATTAAATTTTGCCACATTTTCTATCCAACTTTTTAGACTAACTCATTAACTAAGGCACTATTTGGTCCGGTTAAAACAAACTCTGGTCCATTTGTAACTTTAGTGGGGTTCGATTGAGCAGGTTTGAAAACAGTAATCGCACTTGGGTGCGGATCAAATAAACCGGACCGAGACCAGCCAGAGGAGGTGGTCTCGGTCCGGTACCAAACGAACTCTGGAGCGGTTCGCTTTGGTGAGAACGTGATCCGGTCTCGATCCGACCCAGCTATTAAATATAGTCCACTTATTTGAGCTAAACGGCTAATAAGGCGCAGTTTAAACTGATATATTAGCCAGATAACGCTAATTACCACAGCTAAGAACAAACCCTGTGTCCATGCATGCGCCGTCTGCGCTGCATTCACTGCTCACGGCCACGTAACTCTGTTTATTATGTTTACATCTGCGCTGCACGTAGAAACACTGTGTTTAAAAGCGCAGCGTTCAGTGTAAAAACACATATATGCGCTGGAACACAGAATCTTCTCGCTATATTTACTTTTTTGTATATGTATATTTACTTCCACGCCAGACCACGCTCTGACCAATCACAGGACACAGCCTGCTCGCATGGTTTATTGGTGCACATTTTGGTGCGTTAACATTTATGCCTGTGTGAAACCAGACTAAACAGAGGGAGAAAACGCTCCAAGTAAACGAACTCATCAACTGATTCGGACCAGAAAAACGAACTACAGGTGTGAAAACGCCCTAAATCTTGTTGAACTCATGAACTCCTTCTATCACTAGTAATATTCATCATATACATGTGAAGATTCTGCCTCTCATTGTTGTCAATGCAGCATCACTGAAAAGCCAATGTACTTTGAGGAAAGAGCTTGATTCCCAGCTCTAATACATCAGCCAACAGATGCCTGTGCCAGCCAGCATCACCTTAAGAGTGATATCAGGAGAGAGCACCATCTACCCAACCAAAGAGAGCATTGCCGACTGCACTTTCTCTGACTCTGGCTGCTGATGGTGACACAGCATGCGCCACTTGGACCCTCCTTAAACCCTAAAAAGTTTAAACTCTAGCCAAAATCAGCTTAACAGCTTTTGGCCTTTGCATTAAATATTTAAACACACAAAACCGAATGCTTTATACAAGAAAAGTCACAAACACACACACAGAAGAGAGTAAGTACACATGTCCATCCATTGTCCAATACGGCTCTACCATGTTTCCCAAAGCGCACTCTCTCTCTCATCCTTCCTGCTCCGCAGCTGCTCGAAAGAAAGGTGTTCGCTCCTTCACACTCTTTCTTCCACTTCCCTCTCAGTGCCACCCCTCCCAATGCTTTCTCTCACCCTCTCTCTCTCTCTATCTCTCTCTCTCTCTCTCTCTTCTCCTCTGCGTCCTGATCGATAGCAGTGCAGGGGGAGAGCTGGGACCTGTCTGTCAAAGGCTGCGATGGAAAATGAAAGCTGGGAAGAAAAAAGCATGCTCTGTATATTAAATACAGGCAAGGCCCTGGTAGACTAATGTCAATAAGCAGCTGCTAAATGAGACACGGAGGGAGAGAAAGAGAGAGAGAGAGAGAGAGAGAGAGAGAGCGGGAGAGATGGTGGTACACAGAGGGAGATGGAGTGGGGGATAGAAAGCGCATGGGGGAGTAAGAAAGACACAAAGAGTCTTAGGCACAGGTCCATGTTGTAATTTAATAGTTTGTAGTTCCTGCAATACCTGCTTAACCCATAGAGGTTCAGACTCAGTTCTGAATACTGCTACAATATTCAGGATTTAATCAGTTATATTAATTGAGACGCTCATTCATGGCTTTTGTTACTGTAATAAACAGAGCACTGTAAATATGACTGTAAATGTTTTAAGGTTGAAGTCCCAGAAGTGACATTCTTCAGGTCCAGTCAATAACCAGGAATGAAACAAAATCCAGTGGTAAACTGCCAGGGCCTTTAACTTCCTAAAACCTGGTGTCCACATGTGTGGACATCACATTTTGTGTTGTCTAGACTACATCACTAAATTCTGCTCTACAAGAACCTGGTGTCCACCTATGAGGCCATTATACTGTCATCTAGTGGTGGCAGAAGAGTTATCGTGTTACAGTTTCGATTTTGTTCAGAAATTAAATTTAATGAACAGTAAATACAGTAAATGTTTATGTTTTTACTTTGTCTTTGCACTGAAGCAGCACTTGGCTCAAATGAGCCATATTGCTTAAAAGGGCACAATTGATTCAGGCACAAAATAAATGTTCTGCACATCATTACTAATAGTTACTTTATTTTGTTATATTGTAATATAAAACGAAAGTCCTCATATGTGGACATCATTTTTCTCAGAAACTACATCATGTAAAAAGTTAATTCTTTGTTTTTACACTAATCAGGTGCAAATTAGTGCAAATGACAAAGAGAAATAAAAAAATGCATGCCATGCAAGAGTTTGGGTCTTAAAAGATTAAGGAAAACTAATGAAATAAAAACTGAAAAAAGAAAGCAAAAAAAAAAAAAACAGTATATCTTAAAAGTACATTAAAAAAAGAAGAAGAAAAAACATTGTTAAAAAAAAAGGAAGGAGTGATGTTTAGCAAACAATGAATTGGTTAAAAACATACAGCTGGTAAGTAGCAATGGAAATGAACAAAGCTTTGAAAATTGATTTTTTAGAATGTAAATTTCCAAAGTCTTTGTCAAAACTTACTATTAGAATTGGGAGAAAACTGCTACAGGAAGTCTGGCAGTTTCAGCAATGAAGAGAACAATAAGAGATGGGGAAAAAAAAAAAAAAAAACAGAAAAAAAAAACAGACAACAAACACTGCTACTGGACTACTAAACATCAAGGGTGTTCTAAAACGTTTGACCAGTAGTGTAGAACATCTCATTTTAAAGCATTTGATTTGTTAAAATAATTGATACAGATTGGCTGTAGAAGCAAAAATACACTTTTAGTGCTAGTCAGATGAACAAACACAGATTCACACAGTTGTGTGATGCTCTCAGGATATTCAGTATGTATCATTTAGGGACTTCATGAGTTAAAAGTAAAGGACAGTATGTGTTTAAAGGGTCTTTCACACACATCTCTATGGGCTCTCATGGGTTAAATAGTAGTCTGGTATGATGATACACTTATTTTTGTACTGTTGACTGCTGATAGAAAGCTCTATGTATGTAGTGCAGAAGCTGGTATTGTAGAGTCCATTTATAACGTCTGAGAAAGAGACTCTGCCATTCTTCTTCTTTCAGGGAGAAAATAGAATATATTGTTGTGGGGAACACCTGGCCAGGGACTTTATATAGCACACCTCTCACTAAAATCTGCTTTCTTCAACACTTCTCTCCTCCATGATCACATCTCAACAGCAGGTTTTGGGTCATTTTCCTTTACTGCAATTCAGTTGGCAGTTATAATCCTCATGTCACAAAACATGTTCTTTAAAATTCAATTAATCAGGTGTGTGTGGGCAAGCATTATCCTGCTGAAAAATACCAACAGGAAGCCCTGCTATTGGAGGAAACACGTGCCTAGAGGTTGCCTTACACATATCTCTGAGCTCTAAGTGTCCCTCATATCACTACTAGGGGAGACTGACTGTCGTATACGATGGCTCCCCAGATCATCACACCAGCAGTTGGGGCAGTGTGATGCTCCACAGCAAAGGCAGGACTGAAGCTCTTAATATGTTGGGTTTAAAGCTAAAGACAATATGGCTCCAGTCTTTAACAGTTCATGATTCTCCAATAAGGACCTCTCTTAAAGTCTGTCAAGTGGGCAAAATCCCTTTTACTGTGCTCTCACCAAGAGTTGCACTACCCGAAAGCAGAATCAAAGAGTCTTTTTAAAGGGCAGTGGGTGACGTGATTTAAAAGACCATGAGAAGATCTAAATGTGTGTTAAATTTAATTACATGTATTGCGAAATTTAAAATATTTAAATCTATATCTGTTATATATTAGATATGGTTCAAGAAATCAATGTTAAAATTTAAAGGATTTGCATGCATCTCCTTTACAAAAATGTTCTTTACAAAGCCAATGTGCCCTTATATAGGGCGTATATAGGGGTGCACAAAAAATATATTTATATTCATATAAAATATTCCTTTTGCAATCGTCAATTTTCAAAATCACAGTATTGATTTTATTTAATTATTAGTTTATATGTGTTTTGAGTTTTAAACCTCAGCCACTATATTGAAGAATTGTTAAATTATTAAATCCTAATGTTCTGATTGGATAAATATTTTTATATTATAAGAAATGTTTTTGTCTCAATTGCAACATATCGCCTTGCTTACAGTTTTGCAATATATTTATGCATATTGGATTGTAGCAGGGGCATTATTAATGAGGAAACTAAGCTAGCTTAAAGTCCTGCTCTTTGACAAAAAGAGCTAATCAGTTTGTGTCTGAGGGTTTGTGTGGGGAAGCCCACTATAGATAAGGAGATCTGCGCAAGTGCAGCAGCCGTACCAAAAAATCTTGTTTTTGTGAATTATGGAGCCAAACATTGCAAACTTACCATCAAGTCTTTAGTCGTTAGATTTTATGATATTGCTGAAATGATAATCTGACCTTTTGCGAGTGAACTGACTTACCAAAGATCAGCCATCTCTTGCCAATACACAGCCCCATAAAAACACTGGGTCTCCTGCTGACGTCCATAAACATATGGAACCTCAGCATCAGCTGCTTCTACCTGCCAGTCAGTGTGTATATATGGGTCGGGCCCCAGTTCTGAAGCCACACTGCCCCAGCCTGAGAGACGTACACAGAGCGAAGCTCCCCATACCTCCGTACCTGCAGCCGGCGAGCTCTAAATAAAGGGCTGCTAAACAGGCGAGGAGAGGGAAGTGGGGCGAGGCGAAAGCTTTGTCCACGGAGAAGAGTGATGAGGCTTAGCAGGAGCCGAGTGGCAAACTGCAGCTAACAGCTTTGCAGATTTCATTATCCAGACAGTTAACCCTGCTGACACCAGTGTGGGGAGCGATCCTCTCAGGATGGGGTCCGGCACCCCCCACCACCACCTCCACGCTCCGAGACTGATGAGATCATTACCACCAACATCCACAATTAGCATGTCCCCCACTCGCTCTGACTCTCTCCCTCCCTTCCTCTCTCCCTCCCTCTCTTCTTCCACCCCTCTCTCTCTCTCTCTCTCTCTGTCTCCTCCTCTTCCTCACCCGACTCGCTCGTAATTTTTCCTGCAGGTAATGTGGGATAAAAATTTTTTTTAAAAGCTAAAAAAAAATAAAATAATAAAAACTACTTGTTCTAAACTTGGAGATTTTTCTCTGCCATCATAATTTATTTATTGGTGTTTTTTTTGTATAATTTAAATTACTTTTAGATTATAATACTTAATACTTACAGTATTTATAATACAACTATTTAGTTTAGTTACTTTTTAATAATTGAAAGTATAATACGTCTTACTATCATTAACTTTTTGTTAAAAAAAATAAATGTTTTTGTTTTTTATTAACTTCTTTAAATTTTCATTTTTTTCTTTTTTTATTGTAGAGTCGCCACACGCAACATTAATTCAGAAATATTCACCAAAAAAATAAAATAAATAAAATAAAATAAATAAAAAAAATCTTAAAATTAAAGAAAAAATAACATGCAAATAAATATCAGTTTTTTTTTTACACAAGCCAGCTCTTTTTAACCTAAAACTGGTTATAATTCGTATAATACGGATGCCAGTCTGATGCCAGAATGATGCTGGACTTTGTTGGACAGATTTAGATTTTTAGCTAAATGATTTTTATCAATGTTAGATTGATAGATAATGAATATTATTTATTTAACACCATGAAATAAAACAAACCACATATGAACTTGTAACAAATTTTAAAATTGTACACTCTGTGAACATTAACATTCCGATGTTTAGCAGATGTTGGTTTTTGTTCTCCACACCTCACAATTAAATGTTGCTATTGTTATGATGTAATGCTTGAAAGATGTGGTATTAAAATCATCAAATTAAAACAGAATTTGACTTTGCTCTTACACTTTGTTCTTGCAATTTTGGTCACCTAATCCAGTGACCTACAAGATATCGAAGTTAATTGGTGGCAACTGGATAGGAGTTAATTGGCTTTAATTTGCCACATTCCTTGGAAAAACATTTTCCAGGACTTTTTTTGGGACTTTTTATGACTTTCATGCACACATGGTGTGTATAAAACATGTTTGAAGAACATCAAGCATTATCTTAGTGCTGTAATTGTGCTAGCTAACATTTCTGAAGAACATTAACTAGATATAGATAGATAGAGATATAGATATACAGCAAAAATACTGCAACTGATAATTATTAAATTTTACACGGTGTGAAAAATAAAGATTGACCAAATGTAAAGATATGTTAGTTTGTATTAATGTTGTGGTTTTTTTTAAATAAAAAAATTCTTTTTGGTTCTGCACTTGGTTATTTTTCAAAATCTGTAAAAATGTGCTTACCTGTGAAACAGACTGGACATTTAAAGGTTCCTCCCATGCCCTCGAAGCTGTGCTCGATCAGATGGCACTGCAGCTTGGCCGGAGAGTCGAACGTTTGGCTGCACAGCTTACATTCATGGTTCAGCCCCTCTTCTGACAAAAAAGAGCACATAAAGAAACACAGCCACACAAAGAGCGTCAGTCCAAACTCTCTAAAATCACCACACCTCACAATAAGAACACATCTGTGTATCAAAACGTCCATTAATAACACACACTTTACTGCTGCTCAGGTCTGAAAAGTGCGAGAGTTACTATCCATTTCCTCCCGTTTTATTTCACCGTGATTAAAACATGGCATGAGTGCAGGCTTCTGACTTCCCGACTTTAAGAGAAAGTAATATAATGTGTGATCAGTTCCCGTCAGGCACAAATTGGACGGCCGGCGGGGGTCCTAATTGCCTGGGCTGCGCCTGGCTGGCAGAGAGGCAGGCATGGCTCAGAACCACTTTTCTGCATATCACACATAAAATGGTGAAGCACTGCACCACAAATAGCATGTCTTTCACCATTCTGGTGTTACACAACACTGCGGTAATCATGTGACTGAATGAACTATTGCAAATTTGGACGGTCTGGTCGCAGGGCCAGTTACAACAAAGCACGCTGTGTCCAGTTCTGTCTGTTTACTGTTAACAGATGATGGTTATAAAAAAAAAAAAAAAAAAAAAAAAAAAAAAAAAAGATGTGTACTTCAGGCAAAACATTATTCTAATTCATTCAAGCCACTGTCTCATATGTTCTTTATGAGAGATAGCCGCTGTAATAAATAGCGGCTCTCCTGTTTGCTTGTGGTTATCAAGTCTACCAAATCTACTAATAGAGTAAAAAGACAAAAATAAACCATTTTACATTACACAAGAACACAGAGACTTAAATATACTGGCTCTATATAGAGCTGCGGGAATAAATACAAATATAAATCCAGTAAAACATTTGGAATTACCTAGATTTCTTTCACATCTCATCTTTTTAAAGCGTTCCTACACCTACAATATCCTCCTAGGTGTTTAAACACTGTCAAACTGGGTGGATCTTTCTGATTCTAGTCTCTACAAACTATAAAATAAAAAACACAATGAGGGCGTCCGCTAAATATTTTGTAATAAATGTAAATGATCTGTGCTGGACGTTAATCCAAAAGCTAATTGACTCAATATGTTTTAATCAAAGGTGTGTGAAAGAGGAGTGTTTCCACAGGTTGTCTGCCAATAAAATGAATGCTCACAAAGCCCGATTTCTGACTAATCTGTTCTTGCCAAGAATGTCTGGTTAGTCTGAACCAGCATTGATGCTAATAAATTTTAAGATTAGAAGTTTAGAAGTAGAAAAATATTTCAACCACACAAAAATAAACCCTACTGCAGCCCATCATGTTATATATATATTTTGAATGTAAAGAAATACTGGTCCAATACACAGCTCAGGAAAAAAAAAAATAAGAGACCACTTAAAAATGATGAGTTTCTTTGATTTTTTCCAAATTGAAAACCTCTGGAATATAATCAAAAGGGAGGATGGATGATCACAAGCCATCAAACCAAACTGAACTGCTTGATTTTGCTTTGCACCAGGAGTGAGTAGCATAAAGTTATCCTAAAGCAGTGTGTAAGACTGGTGGAGGAAAACATGCCACGATGCACGAAAACTGTGATTAAAAAACAGGATTATTTTACCAAATATTGATTTCTAAACTTTTAAAACTCTATAAATATGAACTTATTTTCTTTGTATTACTTGAGGTCTGAAAGCTCTGCATCTTTTTTGTTATCTTTCTCAAGGGAAAAAAAAACATTTACTTTTTAAGGGTTAAGGGTTTATAAAAATGCATACTGTACTATGATGCATTGAAAAATCATATTTAGCAATATAACTCAGCATATAAAAAAATACTAAAACAATGCATTTAAATGGGTGTTTCTATCAGACTCTCTTTCGTACAAGAGAGATTAATATGAGAATTTAAAATATGCATTATCTTCGTGTTAATTTCTTAAGTAATCTCAGCCAGTTCATACAGAATGTTCAATTTAACTCATGATTTCTTTTCAGCCAGGTTTAATGTCCCTATTGTTCTCTTCCTCATACTTGAGCCCCGTTTCCAGACTCAGGAGTAAACCTGCAGCATTCTTCACTGCCGTTACCCCGCATGAACCCCAGCCATCCTCTCTCGCAGGGCAGGGCGGACTGCAGCGGCTCTTAATGGCCAGTGAACGGCTCAAGACAAGAATATCGACCGGCCTTGCAAATGGCGGCCAATGCAGTGACCTCAACCCATCATTTCCAGCAAGGCGATTCGCTGATTCAGGACAAAATCATCTGAGATTTGCTCATTTGGTGAACGAGCTGAAGGGTTGTGACATGGGGGCAAGTGTGGCCATTACTCTAATACTGTTTTACTGCCCTTAAATACGGAGGCAGTGCTTTCTGGCCTAAATTAACCAGTGTACTCTTCTTGTTAACTCTTTGAGGCTTGGTTTGATACTTTCTCACTTTGCAGTAGCTATTTGCAGTGTGTGTATGTTGTTTTTTTGTTTGTTTGTGCAAAAATAAATACATTAAAAAAAAGGAAATCTCTATATTTCAATGTAAATGTTGAATGTTTTCTGAGAACAGTTGGTTTGGCACTGCTAACACAGATTTATGTGATTAAAGCTACAGTCTCTGAGTTTTGGGATTCAGGAATTTGGAGACTCCTCTGGTGAGAGTGTGTCACTGCACTGAGCATGTGGTAGAGTACTTTTATTGCAGGTTAAAATAAAAATACATTGCTGTACTGTGTTTTTGACTATTTTCTGTATATTGTTGTGTTCAGTTTTTTAGTTTTCCAGCAAACCTACCAGTCCACTTTGGTTGTAGATTAATATACTCGACACTGCAGCAATGGACATGTGATTAATTTTAATATTTAATCCTCTTCCATCTCAATTTTCAGATTAAAAAAAAAAAAAAAATAGGACTGCTGATTTAAATTGCTGATATGTTTAAGAACATACACAGACTTGTACCCAAGCTGGGTGAGTGTACTTACACATGTAATAGAGCAAGTGTACCTACATGTGTAACAATGTGTGTGTACTCAATCAGCCCTAATTATGTACTAGACATTAGCTGTTGGATAAGTTTATACTCAATTTATCACACACACACGTTACACATATATATATAAGTACACACACATAGTTACACATGTTTAAGTACACTCATCCTGGTACACATGTGTACTTACACAAGTCAACATTAACCTTAATACACATGTGTAATTACATAACCTGTACCTCTGTAGTTAATCTGTAACAATGTGTGCTTCATCAGTAGTTACACTGTAGTTACATGGATTGTTACTGTGTAACTACATAGTACTTAGTGACACTAAGTGCTAAAACTTTAACTACTTCGATATTGCCGAGTTCAGAAAGTTGATTACTTACTTATCGTTACTTATAAATGGAACAAAACATTTATCTCTAAAACAGCAACTTTACGGGAGAACGATAAAACCTTATTGGCTTTTAATGATAGTTAATGTAAAACAAGTTTATTTCAGGTGATTATGGATAAAAGGTCCATACATCAAGATATTGTGATACAGTGTAAGGGACAGTCTATGTGTTCAAACTATGTAGTAAACTGAAAAATTAACAAAAAAGGAGATACTTGTTTTTCATTGGACAGCGACGTTATGCATGCTGAGTATGGATTAAATCTCATAACTAACTCTCACTACCCCTCACTTACCCTCTCTTCTACATGCATGCATACAAACATTTGTTCATATCAGTAAACCTGATCTGACATTTTGAAAGAAATTCTCTTTGCGTGCCTAAAAACAGCTTAATCTCTAATTTAACGTTTTTCTTTTTCAGTTCTTTTGTTGCGTTTATTTCAGACCATAAAGAATCTGATCAATTGCCTGACAGGTTTGAATTTTTATGGTCTCACAAATCATCTTCATTCTGAGCAAGAATAGCCATCAACAGAAATACACTTCACTCTTTACACGCCTTGTTGTTACTCCGATGAAACAAATCAATAATAAGTGTTTCCATAGTGATGTGGACGGTGTGGATTGTGTGATTGTGAGTGCGCACTCGCTCTGAAACACCATGCAGCAATAAAGGCAGCGTGGAGCTTCTCTGGAGCATGGAGCTTACGGTGATGGAAAACACACAGTACGATAGCGCATAGAAACGTCCAGTTTCACATGCTGATCTATTCTACTGTGACCAATAGCGACACAGTGCATACACTCTACTCTGGGGCAGATTTGAATGAGTTAAAGAGCCTCAATCCTATTTTATGTTCTGTATTTTATGTATTTTCTATGTACCAAAAGCAGACATTACTTGTTTCTACACAGACAATTCTCTCTCTTCTCTTTTGTTCCATAAAATTGCCCAGTCTGCTTTTAAAACTGTGCCTTTAAGACTGCTAAACATAAATGTCCAATATCTGCTTAATTGGCAACTTATATGTCTCATTTAGAAAGCTGTATGAAAGCTGGAACACCAGCGGGGCTAAACCAATAAAGGATGAACAAGTTGGTACCAATATAGCACTAATGTCTGTGCTAATTGTGAACGGGTGAATACAATCAGTACTCAGGTGAGGAGGAACAGGAAAACAGCTGAAGAAAACAGATAGATGTGTTAATGTAAATGTGCAGGTAAACGTGCAGGTGGATTATGGGAAGTGTAGTATAAGGATTTGACAAGTAAGAAGTCAGAAGTGTGACATATGGCCTCTTTAAAAAAGACATGTCTCTGAAGGTATGGCCAATTATGAATTATAAATTATTGACTTTTTAACATGGTTTACAATGGCCATTATGATATTAGAATACAAGCTATGGCATGATCCCACTTTATCTTTTTCCACTGCAAAACTGAAAACATCAGCTGATAATAACTTAACTTTTTAATTCAATTATTTAACCCCCTAAAAGCCAATATTTTACAATATTTTACTTTTTTGTGTTCTTTGGTTTGCTTAAAAGCTCCACTTGTGGGACAAAAAGCAAAGCATAATTCATACCAGAATAACAGGGTATAAATCTAGTCTTGGACTTTTCCATTAAAAGAAAAATTCTTGTCCAAGACGTGTCCACTTTGTTTAAAAAAAGACACAAGGCATATATTACATACAATACATTGTACATGGGCTATGTTGTGATTGGCTGATCTGTTTTGTGCCTTGTTTTTTTGAAAAGGGTGTTTGAAACACTCTTTATAACTTCAACAAAAATGGGTTGAGATAATCTGCTATAGTGGTAATGGGTGGACATGTAATATTATTTTTAATATATGAAATATTGAGTTATGGCTAATCCGTATTGGCTGATCTGTATCGTGCCTTATTTTTTGAAAAGAGTGTTTGAAACACTCTTTATAACTCCAACAAAAATGGTTGAAGCTAATCTGCTATAGTGGTAATAGGTGGACATTATGGGTTATTAGTTTCCATATATGGACTATTTAATTATGTAACCATGTTGTTAATTACGTAATTACACTCAAACAGTTATGTAGGTTGAACGTACAGTAAATAAAGAGTAATAACTCAAGCTTTCTGAAGTTGAGACGCTTGGTATCACTGAGGTTCATCAGTATGCGGATGCCTACACTAAAAACATGCAGTCGGGGGTCAGAGAGGGAGCTGCTTTAACAATCAGAATGATAAGGTAAGTGAAGTCATCCGTGACTCATTCACCCTCTCTTTCTCTCCACGGTCCAGCGCCTGCCATATGAGGCCAGATCCGGCCGCCGCACCGGCCCGGACCCCCAGGAACCAGCTGAGGCCCACCAAAGGACCCAGAGGAGCGCTTAGCAGGACGGACTGTGATATAGCGCTGGCAAGACAAGCCATCTGAGCGGCCCAGCACCCGAAAACAGGGGCCGGGACAGATGGGCGTTTAGCGCGGAGTGGAGTGAAGTGAGCCTGTTAGCACGAGCACCTGAACCAGCTGAAACACACACACACACACACACAATGACAAACACTCACTCGCTCTTCATCTCACTCACTCAAACCCATGCAGGCTGTGTCCAAATCTACGCTCTATTCACTAATTAGTGCACTACTTTGTTAGTGAGCCATTTCGCACTCGTCTAAAAGCATAGTTCAGAATATACAGCGCACTTTTACAGTCCTGCTCTTACTAATACTACCAAACCATTAAAACAAGAACTAGCAAACACAGAACACTCAATGCATGTATATAGGCTACTGTACTGTACAGTGACAACCCTCAAAAAAAGATCCCTAGAATAAAAATCTGTATTTTTCCTGGCATTATCATATAACAAAGGAAACAACCTCAATCATTAGATGACGCTAGCTGTTTCGATGTTCAGAGATGAGTATTTTCTGGGGCGAACAGCTAGCTAATATTGCCCTGACTTATTGGAACACTGTCAGGCGGCATTTACTATGCTAAACGTGGCTAGCACTAGCGGTTGGCTGGTAATGCTATGCTAACGCTGCACCACGCCTTATGGTAAAGATGGAAATCTAAGTTTACTGTAAATAAATAGAAGTGCTGTACTCAGCCAAATAAAGAGTTTTCAGGATAGAATTCTGAGTAGATTAACATCCAGCACACGTTTTACTTTAAAGATTTTTTTCTTTTTTTTAAGAATTAGAGAAAATAGCCGTTCATTGATATTTATTTCAAATCTCGCCTAACCAGAAGAGAAACGTGGCCAATACAAACCCCCCAAATTTTTATATGTAACAGCATATGATAAAGAAAGTTCTAGTCAAAGCTGGCAAAGTGATAAACTGCAACAGTCATAAATGCAGGATAATATGGTGTTGTTGATACTGGAGAGCAGCTTAGCATCTCCAGACCCCAGACTAGTTATGAGTATAAGTATATGGGTTACTTCATAAAACCAGACCATGCAAACAAGGCTTTTCCTGTGCCCGTTTTCGCAGAAGAGTTCTTAGCCAAATGACCAAGTGAAAGCCAGGCAACTGGACTGGGTATTCTCATGCTAAACTAAAAGCTACCTTAAAACGAGAAGCTTTTATTACGTCTCCATCATCTATTTTCCTTAAAAACACTCAAGAAAAGGGGGATAGGCTAAAAGCTAACTTTGCACGGATTTGAAATAATTACAGTTTTTTTTGCTACAGTGCAGCTTCTAAGAGCCTTCACTCTAAGCATAAACCAGACAATAATAGCAAAGCTAATTGCCAGAAAAGCAAAATAACATGATTGTAATTACTGTGTAACATTTTGTCCCAACCCAAGATACACAGTTACTATTTATACTTCACAAAGAGCTTAAAATATATTTTTTTCCAACATTAGGGTCATAATGGTACACAAAAGTCATAGCTCAATAATGAGTTATTTTTTGTCAGATCAAATCCAAAGGTAGAACAATATAAAGAGTATATACAGTAAACTAAGAATATAAATGATATAGGAGGAGTATAAAATATTCAGATATTTAGATCAGTTGTCGGCAGTATTTTCTACTGTAGGCAACATTAATTAGTTATAAATTCCAAAAACTGCAGCAGATAAATCAGGTACTGCTACTGGTATCCCAAAAGACTCGGGGGCCCTAATTTAGTGATCTAAAGCACACCGGTCTACTGCGGATCACACAGCTGGATTTAGGGCGTATCAGTGTCTCTTTGGTGGAAAAACTGAAAAACACGCCTTACGCTGCTCAAAACGCACATAAGGCATGAACTAATTCTCTTCATTAATCATTGGTGTGTTTTGGGCGTAACGTGAATTAAACCAATCAGTGCGTCTCAGCAGAGGATACTGACTTGCGCGTTCACACTCTGAAGATACACCAGCAGCTCATTTAAGGAAACAGCAATGTTATTTTATTCTTTATTCTGTTTAGCAGTGTAGATTTATTTCTAATCTCTGACGCTATTTTAACGGCGAGGGCGCAAGGCGTGAAAAGAGACTGTTAAGGGGGTGTAAGATAGCAAAGAGCATTGCGACATGCTTTGCGCAGGGTGTATGATAGGGCCGAAAGTGTGTAAAGCAGGAGCCCTAAACTAAAACTACAACTTCTATCTTCGGTTTTATCTTTGTTTTCATGCTCAGATTTAGTTTTGTGATGCAATGGACAAATTAAACTGCATGTGTGGCTTCGGTCCAATTCTGACTGTTGTTGTTCTCCTAAATCTTCACAGTCTCGTCTTTTAGCGTCTCTACCGAGCAAAACTTTAGAAACACAAAACAAGAAACTCATTTTCCAAACAGAGCAGGGACCACAACTGCACAAACAACAATGCGGTAATGAGTCATGCGCTGGAAAATTCAGTTCGGTTCTGGCAACACATGTGGCAGCCTCTGAAAACGCAGCATATTAAAACCAGACTGGCCTCAGATGCTTATGAGACAGGGGTTCTGTCATCTTAGCGAGGCCTCTGCGGCTGCTTCCCTCCCACAGTAGGAGACTCGGGCACAGTCCGTCCTAAAGAAGTCCTTCATTTCGTTCGGCGAGAGGATCTGCTTCTGTGACCACGTTCCCGTGTGTGTCAAAAGCAGGGAACTGTCTTTTCTGTTCGAACGATCCGCACGGTGCCGTCGTCGGACAGAGTTCATTACAGCCGGGTGTGTTTCAGACTCAGAGAGACTGGCTTTGTTCCAGCGGAGGAAAGAAACTTTCACTTATTATTACAGTATTAACCCTAAGAAGCTGCAGTTATGTCTGACTTGGTGATTTGTTTTTATATTATAATACCTTATTTGTAGCCATTTGAAACAAGTGGAGTGTGGAAGTAGAGAAGAAGATTAAAGAAAAAACGGTTACACTTTCTAAGAATGTCATCTCTATTAGGCTCTATAACCGCATTCATATATTCAACATATTTTAATGCATTCATAAGACATTATAAACATGGCTATAAATATATCTAAAAATGCACAACCCATTATTGCCATGTTTATTATGGCTATTAATTATGAATATTTAGCTGTGCTTGCAATATGTATGTTAAAATAGTGAATATCTATCATTAATAATCTAGTCACACAATGAAAGTCTGTCACTTTTTGTCACTGGAGTGCACAAAGATCTGTTATAATACATTATAAGTGACTATAGCTAATATTATATTCAAGACAGGTATACTTCATGAGTGGATACAAACAATTAAAGCATTATTAAGAGTTTATAAGTAGGAAGTTTTTCAGTAATAATGCTTTCTGCAAGCTGAGGCTGAGTTTATTGGTGTTGATGTATATCATGTTATAATCATTTCATGTTACAAACACAATTCAAAATGCATAATTAAAATGAATGCATTATAATCTGTTATGAGCTTGACAGTTTATTATTTTAACCTTTTAACTATGCTCAGATTTAGAGAAATCAGTGTAATGTTTCTCTTATATAAACTGAATGTACAGTAAAATAATGAATTCTAATAGTTTCTATAAGAAGAAGCCGAATCCTGTTGGGATCAGAGATACACAGCAGAAATCTTGTGGTCGTCTCGTTTTTTTTCCAGCTTCTCCGTTTCCCTCAGTAGCACAGACTGGGTCAATCACTGGCAAAACAACAAGGGGGTGTACGTCCCTGTCGAGAGCTACAACTCAACTGATCATATCATCAGGCCTCCAAAGATTCAGGCCAATCTAATGACTTGCTGGTTTCTGGCAACCACAGCTCTAGATTTCTCTCTAATAAAAAAATTCTTTCCATTCCTGATTCTGTCTCCTCTTCCCGCATTCCTGTGACTCATTTTCTGTTCCATCCCATAACCGTTGTCTTTGTCCTTTTCTCTGCTTTTGTTTGCCTGTTGCTTTCCATTTAGTGTGGCTGTTAGGGCTGTACGATGAATGTTTTTTTATTGTTATCACAATTAATATGTTAAAAGACCAATATGTAACTATATTTCAGTAGTAAATGATAAAATGATCAGGATGTATCATCAGATATTAAGGAAACATGTTGAGTGAAAGTACTGGCAGCTCTTGTCAGCAGGGATTCACCCTGTACGTTCCTATTTTAAGTGTGCAGTCCGTCGCAGAGTTTGTGTCAGTTTTGTCCTCTGTCTCCTCCTGCTGCTCCTTCCCCAACACTAACTCCACCCCTGAGGTTGCCAGCATGTACAGCGAGCGCAGCACAGCAAAAGAGCTAGCAGAGCTGGTTCAGTTAAACTTTAGCTGCTACACAGCTTAAAAAGCCTTAAAAAAAAGCTCAGTAACCAAGAGTGAATATTGGCAGTGAGTTAAAAGTTGGAGATTTAGAGCTCAAATAAACTACAAGACCGACCCAGAGCTGCTACTGTTCTCCTGAACAGGTAAGCTAACTGGCTAGCTAATTCAGTCAGGTACTTTCTCGGAGCTCGCGCAGTCCAGCACATCGCGGAGCTTTAGCTATTATAGCTAGTTATATTACAGTCAATATAACGCTAGATACGGGTTTTAGAAGAGTTTTGAATTGCTGTATTTCTCCTCTCCTCTCGCTCATTCTCTGCCTCTCTTACCAGTCTAAACCTTGTGTAGATTCAGCCTCCTGAATTTGGCAACCCAAATACGTCTTGTGGCTGGGGAGGGGTGGGCGGGTCAGAATACTCTCTGTGATGTTTTGAAATTGGACTGCTGTAGCCATTTCACACACTCGCTCTCAGTTCCTACAGAATGTACCTTTAAAAGAGCTGCAAGAACATTGTGAATCACAGCAACCTCAAACTGCATTACCTTTGAGCTGCAATAGAGGGAGCTCTTCATAGTGTAGACTGTGCTTACGTGATATGAGTAAAACTGGAGGTAGAGCGAGGCAGAGAAAACAGAGTGAGCTAGATTGGAGTGAGGCAGAGATCCAACACTGTTCCAACACAATCGAACATAACACTTTTTTTTGTCCATATGCTCCATTATTCTTTAGTGCTCTCAGTGATCAGCCATAAGTTCAATCACAGAAAGACAACATGCTAGCAAATATTACCTGTTTTTAACATTAGGGCTTACAATAACAGCAATAACACCATTTTCTAACCACTTGCTCATCTTTCTAAGACATACACTGTTTCACACAGCTAGAAACGTGATACAAAACACTAGCAAATTAGCATACTACAATGCTAGCAACAACAGTTAGCCAGAAGATTAAAACTAGCACCTAACCAGCATTAGCAAGTTAGCTTATGTACTGACACGTCTTTTCCCAGATTCATCAGGCAGATTTAATACATGCTAGTTGGGTTGTAACTAGGCTGGAGGTAGAGCGAGGCAGAGCAAACAGTGAAGTCTGAATACAATCAAAGCCTCACAGCAATGCTCTGCAATCTGAGGGATTACCCGACTATTTGTCGCACCTTTATGAGTCTCTTAAGAGAAAAGATCATGCTGAACTCTGAAGTCTGTGACCTAAATCTTACCCAAGAACACACTCTGCCATTCTGTACACTCCCAAACTGTCAAAATAACTCATAATAACATAATAATATAGAAGCAGCTAATGCTTTTCTCCCATTTATCCATCACTTCACCGCTGCTGCTCTTTAAGAATGAGCAAACGCTTCTTCTATTGCAGCCGGGTGTCGCTGACACCAGAGAAAGCAGAAAGCCCATCTGCATATCCACAGGGCCTGCCGCTCCCGCACTCATGCTTTATGCATTCAGCAGCTCGTTCCGACGCCAGCACCTAATCTCTCTCCCATGTGGAGGGAAGGGGAAGTGGAGAAATACAAGAATACTCCTGATGGTAAAAATACAGGATGCACCTTTTCTTCTTAATGTCTGAGCAGAGAAATACTCATGTGGCGAAGAGGATTGGCTTGATCCGCTGTTTTGCGGCCTAAAGAATAGCTTGGAGAGAGTGTCTGTAGGTGTCTGGGAATAATTCTCAACTGTGGGTTTGTGGTACACTGTATTTTGTAGCCAGTGAACCAATTGAAAAGGTTCTTTAAAGAAGATTTTGTAAATATATGAGTAACCACTGAACCAGGCAACTGCAACTGGTTCTTTAAGTCATGACTGCATGCATTTTGCATTGCATCTGTTTTCATTGTGAAGGCAATATTATGTATGAGACATACTTTGATTCAGAACAGCCTATAAATGAGGTATGAAACTACAAAAAAGTATATAAACTTAAAACATATATATGTTTTTAACTGAGTAACCATGACAATATTTCAGACGTGGAAAAAGAAGATGGGTCTTCTTAAGGCCAATTTATGTATCCCAGTCCACAGTAAATCCGATTGGTCTGCTGAACATCTTATTCCCGCCTTTGCATTTCCACCCCTTGCAAACAACTACAGCTTAGGTGGTGTAAATGCTGAATGACCCAGACATTCCAATGCACACATATATAAACGCTCACAGTGGTGTATTCCACTTCTTCAGGCCAAACCTTACATTCCTCATTGATTTGACACAGCCGGCCACATTTGTCGCTCTTATTGTGAGAGATATCTATGGTATTAGTGCATGAGGAACCAGAATTTAAGTGGTTAAATGGTTCCAAATATTTCCATACTGCTTGTCAGCTCAGCGCATCCTGAAATAAAAAGGGTTTTCCAGCGTTCTTTACGAGTAAATGCAATGGTTTGATACAGGAGAAGTATTCTACCTCGTATTTGTAGGAACTTGATGTTAGCATCAAAAACGTACACCATCGTTCTGATCTCACAAGGTTAACGGTGTGTACTTGGCAGCTCTATAAGCAGAAATCACTTGTTTAGCCAAAAGCTGAGCTAAAGTTCACAAGGTGTTGGTGTTCATCGTGAAACAATTGCCTGATTTGCGTGCTTCTCTCTTTCTCCAACAGCCTGGTAACAATTCTGCAGAGAGTTCTGCCGCGACTCACAGCTCAGCGCTAGCTCCTGGCATAGGCACAAGAAAATATCTGATACATAGTCTTACAGCTGCCACCAGGGGCCGGTGAGCGTCTCCAGATGCTGACTTTTAAAGGGACCTGCTGAGCTGCCTGTTTCTTTGAAACCAACCTGAAAAGAGTTTTGTAAGGAAAATAAACGGATCTCCATGCTGCCGGAATGGTTCGTGCGCACTATAAATACATAGCGCTTTTTCAATGGAGAATCCCACTGGCAGAGTAATGCGAGTCTAGGCCGAGAGTTAAGCTGTGTCTGGAAAACTGGCAGGAACGTCGCGAGCGTCACATCGGTCTGTGGGCTGCCTGGCCGAGGATGAGAAAAAGCTTTTTAACTTTAAAAACGTGAAACCCCCTCTACGCTTCCACTGATTAAGACTGTCTCTGAAGGCTGGCATAGCAGATACAGACCTGGAAGCAGTAGGTGGGTCTGCTTTCTCGCTGCTCGTTGTGGGAGCTATCTATTAGTGGATAATGGACCAAAATCTGAGTGATTAAAGCCTGGGGAATAAGAAATGCAAACAAAATCGACTCCACCTCCCTGGGAGAGCCTGAACGTGCACTTATTTGTGTGGAAGCACGTGCATGAAAGAAAATGAACGTAATCTCTGGAGTGTGCAGCCGATCACATGGGAGCGTTGTGGATTTCTCCTCCATTACTGATTTGACGATGCTGGAGGATACCTTAGAAGAGTATCTCCCAGCAGACCAATCGCTCCTTCATTTTTTTCATTAGCGTCTGCTATCGAATAAAGCAAGGCCAGGTTTCTGCATGTTTCCCTCAGTTCCACTGCGCCAGTGTTTATGAGACGTTGAATCTGCAGGCGCTCTGCAGCGTTTGATAGAGATTGTTGAGAACACTGGCAGACTCAGAGGAGGGGGTGGTGGGGGGGGGGGCAACTGCTTCCTTCAGTGCTCCCATTGTTGAAAAGTAAAACGTATCACGAAAGTGCCCTCTAGAGTGGAGGAAAAAGAGAAAAAAACTGCCCTCATGAAGAAAATTTTATACTCTTTTTTTGTAGTAAAGTATGATGCACCCTTTAGAGCCTTCTTCTCCTTCTTAATGGTTGCCCAACCACTGATTGACTTGCACCATTCCAAAAGGAAAAGTTGCTGTCATGAAGTGGCTTCAATGCCAGCCCTACCAGAGTGTGTCCCAAGGTGTGCCCTTCTCAGTAGAGACAATGGGATGTGGTGCTGTATAGGGCGTGACAACATGAAAAGTGCCCAATTAGGCGCACCTCTAAAACATTCTAAAGTTTCCTACTGATACAAAACCAGATTCTGAACTGATCAAGCATTGGTCAAGTGTGTATGCAGAGTGAACGGTACAAGGTACAATGCAATACAACTCCAATTTTCTATAACTACTCTTGGTTCCATAAAACAATGGTCTCAAACAAGATATCAGGGATCTGCAGATGAATCAATTGGATTTGTGCCCATCAAAAAAAATAAATAAATAACCATTATGGACCTTCAAAAGGCTCCTGAAGGATTGGTTTGCCCTATGAAACCTGTTAATGAATAGTTCCCCAGGGTAATTAGTTGTATTTGCTCCAATCTACCATATAAAAACAACCAATATGGAAGGTTCTAGGAAACCTAAAGCAAGGCAATATATGGTTTTTAAATGTGTGAGCATAAAGAGCATAATCAAGAAACATTGAGAACCTACGCAATGTAAAAATGTGGACTAAGTACACAACCAACCATCCATTCATATTGGTATAAGTTTTTGCCTAGTCCGAGAAACGTTGATGTCTACCCAAATTCATTGGGTGCAAAGCCAACACCAGTTGATCGCAGAAGTACAGAACCGAATTCGTAAAAAGAGATTCTTTCGTGTTCTTTTAATGGCACTGCTCAAAAAAATCCATTGTGGCACATTTTTTTTTAAGAGTGCAAGAGTGAAAGCAATTCAATTTGCATAAATGGATACTACTACTACTACTACTGTATGCTTGAGATGCCTCTCGTTATTCTGAGGTGGAAAAACACTTGAGGAAGGAATCCGCTGCAGAAACAAGGAGGCGCTAATGTGTACATTTTGTGTCTATCAAGAGAGGCCTTGTCAGCTAAATAATGGGGCATCAATAGGAACGCGCAGCGTGCTGCACCCGATTAGCATGCTGCTAAACGCAGAAACGGTTCAGAGGGGAAATCACGGGTATGCACCGTACCTTTGGAGACAAGCTGATGCGCTCTGGAGGGATCTGGAGATGGCGGGGCTGTCTTTCGTCTCCAGTGTTGATTTACCGCAATTTCAAACGCTAAAAAAAAGGGAAAACACTCGGGGGCTTGTCCGCCCAATTAACGGAGGCAAAATTACTGGCGTTCTCGGGAGCAGCACTCACAGGGACCGAGAAGCGGGCCGGCTGTCTAATGATAGGTGGGGGCAGGCGCTGAAGGCAGGAATGCCAGTCCACTGGGAGGCAAACAGTGTGTAGTGCACTGATGGATTGTGTAAAAGCCCACTACTCTCCATGCTACACATACACACACACAGACACACAAAGACACACTCGTCTCTTGATAGCTGCTTTGGCGCCCATTGTGAAGCAAACTGGAGGGAACTGGAGGGAACTGAAGGAAACTGAAGGGAACTATTCCGATATATTGGTGCACAAAGAAAAAAGGTCAAGCGCATGTGCTCTGGCTATTCTGTAGCTTACTGTAAAGAAGGACAGGCCTAGAAATGAAAGGAAGAAGAAGAGCACGCGACTGTCCGAGGGGAGAGAGGACGGGGCGGGATCTCTATATTCTCTCCACTCAGCCTGGAGTAAGAGTGAAAGGGGTGACAGCTAGAGTTAATTATGGACACATCCAGGACATTCCCTTGGCCTTCCACCAGTCCTTGGTCTGGGTACACAAAAGGAGGCGAGAGGCGAGAGAGCAAGAGTGCGAATGAGAGAAGGAATAAGAGAAAGAAAGAGAGAGAGAGAGAGGGAAAGAAAAAGAGAGAGTGAACGCGAGAGTGAGGCCCCCTTGGCTTGGCTCGCGGCATGGAGCACTCAACAATTAGCCAGCCTCTGTGTTCAGCCGGCTTATAATTATCAGCACTCGCCTTAATTGACTCCCTGAGCCTGCTTGCAGAGGGACACCCCCCGCCCCCCAATCCCAAAAAAGAAGAGAAAAAAATAAATAAAAAAACACTCCACACCAAGCAGCAGAACAGCACACTGTCTCCCCAGTCATTTAAAGAGATGCTGGTGTCTTTACCCACCCTAGCCCCTTAAAAAAGAAAAAAGAGAAAGGAAGAAGGGAAGGGAGGAACATTTGGCAGAAGCAAATTCATCATCAGGTGTCTGGAGGTTTTGCTTTAATAGAAAAGGCGAGTCCCACTGAGCGCGCTCCATGTTGCGGCCAGGCACGCATGCTCGGGAGCAGCAAGCCGCCAGTCACAGTGGGCCGCCGGGCATTAGCATAATTTTATATAACACAGGCCCCCGCTCTGGAAATTTAATACATTTCAGCAAATACCAGACAGGCATTTTGCATAATGTTTTTTTTTTCTCTTTTTTTCCTTCTTCTTCTTCTTTCCTTCTTCTTTTTGTCAGTGAGACATATTCTCTCTATCTATCTATCTCTCTCTTCACCTCTCTCTTCACAACGTGCTGTCTTTCTCTCTTTCCCTCCCTCCCTCTCTTTCTTTCTCTCTCTCTCCTGATGCTGCTGAGGCTCGTCTTCCTCGCCCGCCCCACGGTGCCCCTCGCGCCAGGAGAGGGGAAGTTCATTACCTCAGCTAAATCAGAATTAGTCCCTTCATTTTGACGGGGCGAACTTCATTAGAAAGGCCCTTCCATAATCCAGCGGGGAGAAGTGATGAATCTACGTGGGGCGATAATTTGCTTCACACAGCACATTCAGCCACTTCTTCCAGTTTTTCTTTTTTTCCCACCCCCCCCCCCTCAGTTCTTCTGCACCTTTTTTTTCTTCATTTCGTTCTTTCTTTACGTATTTTCTCTCACGTTTCCCGTTAGATTGAGAAGAATGCGCGCTTTGAGAAAGGAAAACACCTGTATGTAATTAGCTAATGGCGGAGAACGATGGAGGCCGAAGGAATAAAGAATGCGGGCCGGTGCGCAGCATGTGTCCCTTACATATCCCACTGCGGATCCTCTGTGACAATAATTATTAGGTGAAACGAGTGGCAGTGGCAGTTTGAAGTGGACGTTTTTGAACTGGGAACTGTGGCCATTACAACATCAAGATAAAAAAAGTCAATTGGGAGAAAGGGACAAGTATTCTCAAACAGTGCTTTGAAGGAAAAAATCGAATAGTATGTGTAGACAAACAGCCAAAACTACAGCGCTTAGTAAGTAAAGTTTTCTTGGGTGGCATCATTTAGCATTGTGCCACAAACATGAGCTTCAAATTCAAACCCTTGATACAAACTTCAAATCTCAAAATGTTTGGGTAATCTCACACAGACATGTTTTTTTTGACAATTTAAGACATTGTTTTATGTATTAAGAAAGAAAAAAAGCATCAGAATTTATGCTAAAATTATAATGCTTTCAGTTTGAAGGACTTGGAATCATTCTGAACCAATACCAACTTTAGTCTATGCTCCAATGCAAGGATCTACCGTCAGATGTCAGACATAACTTCCTGTATCAACACTTGGGTTATATAAAAACGTTAAAAAATAAATAAAAAAATTTACATTGTCTTCTGCAACGTGGAATCAGCACAGCAAGAAATTGAAGCAGTCAATGCTGGGTTCTTTTAGGGTTTGTGAATTGGAAACTGTGGCCATTATATCATCCATATAATCCATAATCCATATAATCCATATATCATCCATTTATTTTGTGTCCCAAAATAAAATCAATTCAAATAGTACTGAATCGTTTAAAACACTAATGCTTGGCGTCTTTGCTTGGGCCACTGGAGCACCATCAGTCACTTAATGGAGGCAGACAGCTACCATTTACCACAGTGCCTCAAACAGGTAATCTCAAAAAATATATATTTCTATTCTGGCAATTTAAGACACAGTGTTATGTATAAAGGAGGAAAAGGCGGCTGGAAGACTTTAGTGAGGTTAAGAAAGGATGGCTCACAAGACAAACCAGGATCTCTGGGCTTCTAATTCCATTAGATGTCAAGGTTAGCTTTCTGGATCAACATTTGAGTTATGGGAAAAACAATGAAATCTACCACAATGAAACTGGAGTATTTACAGCATCGCTTGCCACAGGAATTCAGGGAGGTAAGATTAAAATTTAAGATAAGTTAAAATTATTTACTGTATTGAAAAAGGAAAATAGGGTTGTACAATGTCTAGGAGAACTAGAAAGGATGGATAGGTAGCAACACCAGTCTCCCGGGGCTTTTAGCTTAAACTGTTTTGATTCGTTCTACCATTGCCACTTTCTATTCAACTCTACTTTTAAGACCTTTAGGCACCAAATATTGTTTTTGCTTTTTAGATGTGTGTGTTTGTGTGTATACAATCAAAATTGCTTACTGTACAGAAAAGACAGGTAAAGCTTTGAAGAAAAAGTTGAGACACTTTTCCAGCAGTGTCCAGACCACTGGTTTCCAAAGAATGAAATTATCATCGACTCTTATTAGAGAAACTCTAAAGAACTATTTGGGTTATGGGGAGAACCCAAAATTGGTAGCACAATGAAAACTGGAGCATTCACACTGTCTTTTACCATCTGATATCAGGGAAGCGAGAAACGGAAGTGCCATAAAAGACCTGGAACAGAATAGATCATCGGCCGATTGGCACAGCCAGCACAGAGCTGGCACCTGGCGCATTCCGCTCTACCTGCGAGGTCTCTTCAAGCAGAAAGCACAGGGATCCTGGTGGCGCATCGAAAGGAGCCATCCTGTCTGCTCCTCCCAGCAGTCCTCCAGCCTGGGGGGGACTGGTAATCCTGTGGATCTGGTGCCACATCTCCAGGAGTGCCACTGCCTTCCTGCCTTTCTGCATTTCTGCCCACTTCTTGCATGGATGAAGGTAAATTCAGAATAGTGCCCCCTGCCGGCGTGGGCCCACTGTTTCCTGAGCCTGGGAGAGTCCTGGCAGGAGCACCAGTTTAATTTAGCCAACGCCAGCTCTCTCCTGGACCCTCAATTACCCCAGAGCAGCCACACGCTCCGCCGACATCTGCTACAGCCGTGCTTCTGCAGCCCCATTTATATTCCAGCTCATCTACATGGATATTGAAGATAATAATAAATAAACAGGGAGAAATAAGATGCGGCGCGGGGCTGCGTCTCAAACAGCCATCCTCCGCCGCCCGCCCGCCTCGGATGCTCGTTGCCATAGTTTCCGCACTTCGAAAGAGGCAAGGGCGACCAATCAGACTTCGGAGCAGGACACACAATCAGGAGACAAATCAGATTGTTGTGGAGCATGACAAATGAATTAAAAGCCAGGAGGGATCAGACCCTTTGAGATTGCACCCACGGCATCAAACAGCCAGGAATGCACTTCTGCACCGCCACCGAAAGAGATAGACGAGACAGACAAAGACCTTGCTCTGACCGTATGATACATACAGGTCTCAAAAACGCTCCAGCACCTTTGCATTTTCATTAAAAAGAAGACATTTATCTCCATTTAAAATAAACAGTTAAAAATATAACTGTCTTTGATTCAAATAATTCCAAGAACTAGTATCATGTTCCATGACTTTTTCCATCTCTCACTTTTCTCCTTGCCATAAGCATGCTGACCAATGGTCAGACTCACTCACAAGATAACACCTCACAGCATATACAGTCATAGGCCTTCCTGTGGAGGCTAGGATGATATCTGAGAGACTCCCAAAAATCAAAGACTGGCCAAAAACCAATACGATTGCCTGAATGCTACTGAACTTGGGTAACATTTTCTATGAATGTTATGTTTATTGGACATACTCATAAACATACTCATAACACATTATATTGACTACATAAAGCATTATAAACATTGTTATACATACTTGTAACAATGTATAACCATTGTAGCCATGTATAAACGTCATTATAGCTGTGCTTGTAATATGTTACATATCTTGGTTAAATATCATATTTCTGTTACTAATAATATATGTCCATGATGGACATCTGTCAGTTTACTTGGAGTGTACAATGGCATTGTGATGCATTATAAACTGAAGTAATTTATTTTTGCATTATATATGCAATCAATTTTTACTGCAAGTTTTATATAGATGACACTTGCAGAAGTATAGGACATTAAACAGACAAGGTTTTATAATCCCTTTTAAATCCCATCCACATCCACCCCACTCTACCCACATCAACCACGCCCACATCCACCCCAACTAATGTAAGTTAGTATAATATTTAACAATATTATATTCATTAATGGTTAAAAGTAATTACCGCAAGCTTTGTTAAGCCAGCTTTGTTGATGCATCAAAATAATGATCACAATTCATAACGCATCATAAATATAGTGATAATGTCATACATTTTTATTAATATTTATAACCATGCTTTTAATGTTAATTAATGCATTATAACCTGTTGAGAAAGTTTATGTAGTCTAATAGACATACCACTTATTTGTAATAAACAGAAGGATTTCTACACCTGCCCAACAGAACTACGCTAATGCACACTCTACTGATCCCTGCGCTCCAACACCTGAAAATCCCCTGATGTGTGCAGCGCTGTGAATAACCACGGCAATAGCTGTGCAACAGTGACGTCACTGATGCTCACGGGGGGTTCAGTATCTAAAATATCATGTTTAATGCATTTGTGACTCATTCACAGCTGCAGGAATTTCTGATTAAGTTCATCAAGGTTTTTACTTCTCGCCAGAAGGTGGTGGGTGGTCAGATAACATGTATCATTACTGTTCCTATGATTACAGTAATAATCTTTGATTAATAATCACTGGTCATTTCTTTTCTTGTGTGTGTGTGTGTGTGTGCAATCACAACTGCGTACTGTACAGAAAATACATATAAATCTTCCAAAGCAGAAAATGAAGAAAGTAGTAAAGACTCCTTTCCTGTGGTGTTCAGACCACTGGTTGCAAAAGAATGAAATTATTTGCAATCTTCATAGTCTCATATTTAGGGCTGTCAAATATAAAGCGTTAATGTATGCAATTAATTTGGAATCGGTAATTTTTAAAAAAAATTATTATTATTAACGAGCAGATTTTTTTTTTTTTCTGGAGTGTTCACTTGTAGTGAGAACGTGATCTGGTCTCAATCAGACCCAGCTATCAAATATACTTCTTTTTAATTGAGCTAAACTGCTCATAAGGTGCAGTTTACTCTGACACATTAGCCAGATAATATACTGCTATGCACAAATGCAGTCTCTGCTGCTCCATGGTGTTCACACACACGATCTGTGCAGCGTTCACTGCTCGCTGTCGCATGATTCTGCGGTGCACGTCCTATTGAAAACATTGTGTTTGAAAGTACAGCGGCAAATTTTCAGCACTCTGTGTTCAAGCAGCTTCACACTGAACAGATATACAAACACTGTTACAAGGGGTCTGCTCCTGAGCGGTCCAGCGGTCTAAACCGCTGCCACTATCAGCGATCAGGAGATCGCTGGTTCGAATCCCAGTCATGTAGCTTGCTATCAACTGCAGGATCCCCGAGAGAGCACAATTGGCCTTGTCTCTTTTTCTGGGTGGGGAGATCGCGCTCTCTCCCCACATCACTCGAAAGGGTGATGTTGATCAGTACAAGGCGTCTGTGAGCTGGTGTATCTAAACTGCCATCACAGTGCACTGTGATGGTAGTTGGCAATGCAATGCAGTTCGAAATGAGGGACGCGGCATCATGTGTGATGGGGGATATACAGCTAAGTAGCAGCTGAACGGGTGGGACAATTGGCCTAGCTAAATCTAAATGAAAATAAATTTTTAAAAATGAAAAAAGAGGACTGCTCCTAAAAGCTGCCCAATCTCCAGAGAAGACCATTTGAAAATGATGTATTATATCCTAACAAAGATATGACAAGGTGACAAGAGACTTCAGTATGCAAGGTATCAAACAAAGCAGTTTCATTTTAGAGCAAAATAAGATTAAAAGATGATTTTTAAAAATATCTTACATCTTATAAGACACAGCATACATCTTATTTAACAAATCTTCAACTAAAGGACTCAAGGACAGTAAATCCTGTAAACTGCTGCTGTGCAGAACTGATTAATGTCCTTGCTATTATGTCTTCTAAATATAATTCAAGTTATTCAGCCCACTTTATTTTACAATTAAGTACAAATAAGTAAAAGTCCGCACATTAATTAAGCCCTGCTCTACACGGTGACATTCACATATTCAACATTAGAGTCCACCTAATTAAGGTCACTTATAATCTTTCAGAAGATTAGATACACTCTTTTTTTTTTTTTGCTCAAATTTGTGTTTCAATTCTCTTCTTGCTTTCTTTTTTAACGTAAAGCCACTGATCGACAGGGCCCCTGAACACCTCCCACCGCAATCACTTCCTTCATTCCCCTAAACACGCTCCAGAAATAGCAAGAGGAGAGAGAGGAAACATTAGTTTTTCCCTTTTTTTTTTTTTTTTGGAACGGTGGCACCGTATGACACCAGCAGTGAAGCAATCTAATTGTCCAGGGATGGAACCCTGGCTCTATCCTTCATCACAGCAAGTGGGACAGCCGTGATTAAAACACGGTGTCAGCGTGACTGACGGCTTCTTCGAGAGCTTGTGAGGATGACAGTCGCGGGTAGTATCGGGAGAGCGGCGCTTCATCTACATCTCTACATCTAACTTCACAATCAAACTAAACCAACTTCCCTAGACGCGACTCAAGGCGCGTATAAACAACGACAACTGCAAAAAATAAAAAAATAAATAAAATACTGCAACTCCTCCCCAAAAACAAACAGGAAAACTTCAACAGTAAAAAAAAAAAAAAAGAAAAAAAGTAAAAAAAAAACTTCGTAAAGTAAAAGGTGGTGGAGGAGTCGCTCCCACTGGTACTTGCTGGGAGTGCAATTTTTTTTTCTTCAATCCAGGTTCTGAAGAGTCTGATGCTAACAGTGCAGTTCTCTCTCGTTTTCTCTCTCTCTCTCTCTCTCTCTCTCTCTCTCTCTCTCTCTCAGGAGTAGAGTTGTCCTGTTGTACAGTCTTGCTTGGCAGGCTGGGTTGCCCACTGAACGGTTGCACACCTATCTTCCACTACTCTTGACATTTGTCAACATAGAGCTGGAGGAAGGGGAATCAATGTGTAAAATGTGAGGTGCGAGAAAGGCAATTTAGTATTTGGTAAGTCTTCCTTTGTCTATTTCTCCCCCGTCCTCTTTTAGAAAAGGTGGGTTTGTGGGTAGGCAGGTAGGGGGGTGGGTGCCTGTCGCTAACACAGGGTCACGCGAGAGGTGATCCGCTGCAAACTGCAATCTTTTAGGCTGGGCGCCCTTGTGGGGGAATTGGTTCTGTGTGTTTTTATTGAAGTCGGAGACGAGCGCGCCCCGAACGCGCTGACAGGGGGCCCCCGCGGGCTCTTGTCTTCACCTCCAAATCAGAAGACAGAGAGACGAGGTTCCCTCTGTGCTCTCAATTATACCCCCCTTATACCCTCACCCCTACAGCTGCTGTATTGATGCGAAAAAACACGTATGACGACTTCACACACAGACTCAAATGCACACACACATACACATGTATGTATTTGTATATGTATACGTATATACACACATGTATATAATACATGCAAGCGACTTCCATCTAGGGAAAAAGTAAGAAGAAGCAAGAAGTAAAATAATAAAAAGAAGAAGAACGAAAAAGACAATGACAACCAAAGAAGGAAGGAAGGAAGGAAGAAAGGAAGGAAAGGGAAAAGGAAGAAGTTAAAACCCGAGCGTGCAAGAAAAGCCTTCAGTAATTCACTCCCGATGGACGTCTTAGCCTGCACATTCGGCTCCGCAGGAACAGCTGACAGCCCCAATCCCGCGGACCCCCTCCCGGAAGACCTGTCAGAGCCTGCCGGGCTGCTAGTGCTTCGAGTCCTCGGGGGAACCTCCCCTCTCGCTCCCCGCCATCACCCCGAATCATAGTGCCCCCCTCCCTCTGGGTATTTGAGGGTACTGAAGTCTAGTCCCGCTATTGCGCACCATAAGGTGCGTTTAAAAGGGTCTAAAAGGGTTTAAAAAAAAAAAAAAACGAGACTTGGGACTCCTCGTTGGCTAAGGGTGAGCGAGAGGGGAAGAGTGAGCCAAGGGAAGGGAAGGTTGGGGTTGGGGTGCGATGGCTAATTTAATCGGGGGGCACAGCTGCACAAACAGGGGTATCGTGGAATGTCTGTCTGCTGGTAAAAATTCAGAGTGCATGAATAGCTCCATTTTCCACACTGCAACGGCCCATTTTCCATATGTCCCGAACCAAAGGCGTTCATTCGGCCCCCGCCGACTCCGCCAAACCAAAAGAGCGTGTGTATGTGTGTGTGTGTACGCCCAAAGAGCGTGCCAAGCCAAAGTTATTCTCTTTCCTTCATTTCTTCCCTTGACTACTGCCACTTGCAGTACCCCCACCCACCCAAAGTCTGACCTACTGACAAGCCTGTCAGGGAAAGGAAAGAGGAAAAAAAAAAAAAAAAGAAAAGAATAAAAAAGAAACGCCCGAGAGAAAAACAAACAAACAAACAAAACAAGCAAACAGCCATAAACCTATATATATATATATATATAAATAAAAAATAAATAAATATATATATATATATATATATATATATATATATATATATATATATATATATATATATATATATTTTTTTTTTTTTTTATACACCACACACCAAAGCATGGAGGAAGAGGTCAGGACACGCTGATCTCGTGGACAGTGGGGTGGGGAGTGGTGGACTGTCCTCGTCGGGGAAAGGGCAGCCTTTCAAAGTGAAATCTCCAGCTGATGGCTTAAAGACCTGCACCCCACCGCTCGCTCCCGTTTTCCTTTTTTTTTTTTTCGCTTTTTTTTTTTTTGCTTTCTACTGGCAGAGATTCACCAGAGCCATTTGGAAGGATTAGAACAGAGATGAGGAGGGTGGTGGGAAGGAAAAGAAAAAAAAGGAAAAGAAAGAAAGAAAAGAAAAAAGAAAAACTCTTGGACTCTTAGCGATTACATGGTGTCTGAGTAATGGCTCCTGGAGCCTTCAGAGTGCATTAACCCGCTGTCCTTGATGCCCTTCGGCCATAACGTGCCCCCTTCCCCAGCCGCTGGCGGTAACAGCTCTGCAGCCGTCCTCGCCCCCCAGAGGAAAACCGGTCCACGGAGTGAACGCGCCGTGCTGCTTCCCACCAAAAACATGTCCTCCGAGCGCTGCGGGACCCCCACCTCCAAATAACCTCTGATATTCACGTCATTAACCCTTACAAGCTGCAGTTATCACTGAAGATGATTGGGGTATCGGTTCATCGAAAGGCTCTCTGATTTTGATCAAAATCATTTTAAGACTTTGATATAATGCATTTACTTAACTTTAAAGAGCATTGCACATTTAATTATTAAGAATATTATAATAATTGTAATTGTGACAGCCCTATACCACATTAATATATTGTCCATGTCCAAGGAAAAACAAGTGTCTCCATTTTTTATGATTTTTAGTACATACATTGATACATTGAAAATTTCTTGATAAATGGACCAATATATATTTTTTTCTGGCATGTGCATGTTTTTCATTGCAAAATGACAACGTGCTATGTATAAAATAAGTATTATGATTTATCTGCATAATATATATATATATATATATAATTAAACTGTACTTGTGTACACTATCTTTAGCACATTCTGCACTTTAAATTCATGTGCGCATTTCACTACTAGTTGTATGCTTAAAGATATTAAATTAATACAGTATGAAACCTGTCGATTGAATATACAGAAGAAATTCAGTATATAACAAAAAAAGGTACTGGTTACCATGTCCCGTGACTTTTTCCATGTCCCATATTACCCAAAGGATGCTGCACTGATCTGTGGGTAACACTGCACAATGAATGCACATACTGCTATCGCATGACATTTGGCATATCATTGTAATTTGTTATATAATTAGTATAATCGCAATATCTTTATACAAGCTTTTGAATAGTTAACAGGCTGTGCTAGCCACACTGTATAAAATATGATACCGCAATAAAAAAAAAAAAAAAACTGTGATCGGGAGGTTGCCGGTTCGAATCCTGTTTATGTAGCTTGCCATCGGCTGCCAGAGCCCTGAGACAGCACAATTGGTCTTGCTCTTTCTGGATGGGTACAGTAGATGGCGCTCTCTCACATTATCACTCCAAAAGGTGATGACGGTCAGCACAAGGCATCTGTGAGCTGATGTGTCGGAACCGAGTTGCTGCGCTTTCCTCCTCTGTTACTCAGCAATGCAGTTCAAAAAGAGACGGAGTCGGACTTCATATGTGTTGGAAAAGGCATGTGCTAGTCTTCACCCTCCTGGTGTGTTGGGGCATCACTAGTGATAGGTGTAGAGACCTAATGAGTGGGTTGGGTAACTGGCTGTGTAAATTGGTGAAAGAATGAAAAACTAAAAAAAAAAAAAAAACTCTGTGAAGGGCTTTTAGTATACAAGAAATAGGGATATGTGATTATGCTTAACCCAGTCTGACATCATCAAACTTTCTTTTTTTATATATTTTAATGTATTCACTATCATTATATTGCATTAATCTGACAGGGATAATTCTCACTGATCAACAGATAAAAAAATGATGAAAGTTGAGCCAGATTTATTCTTACAGGCTAATTTTAAACTGTAGTCAGTCCCTGGCCAGTTCTTAAAACGGCTTACTCTCGCTGAAAATGGATGTTTTTTTACAGCTTTACGTAACAAAAAGGCGCTCTCTCACTAAAGCTAAAATTAAATTAATAAAAAATTCTTCTCAAGCAGGGCGAGAGATGGGGTAAACAGGCCTGTGGTCGGCTGAAAGCTCGGCACAGCGAATTAAAAAAGGACAGGTGGAGAGAGAGAGGGAGCCCGACAGCCTGGGGCTAGCTGAGGATGCAGTAAATGGAGCAAATGAAAGACACAGCCAGTTTAAAGCACGGATTGAGTTGCCTTTTAGAAATCACTGGGAAAAGAGATACTGTATATACACTCACACACACACAAGAGTGTGGAAGAGCCAGTGGAACTCCAAAAAGAACAATAACACGCATGTAGATATGGATGGAGCAAGAAGAACGGATGGAGCTAGAGCTAAACATCCTCCCGCTAGCCTGGGCCCAGGCTCCAAGGTCGCGGCAGTCCGAGCCAGACTTTTCTCTGGATCCATTTCCTCTCTCCAGGCACCTGGCTCTCCCGCTGCTGGCCCCGTGATTCAGTGCCTTGCATTAAGAGCAATTCACCTGCCTCCGGTGTCCCAGCGGTACGGGTCCCTCCGGGGGGAAACCAGGCGGAGCGTAAAGGGAGAAAAAAAAAAGGGAAAAAAGTTCCACATATGGTAAAGTCAAGCTGCTCGGAGGCTGCCGAGCGTCTGCTGTGGGGATAGTGGCTCCTAAAAGGCCCAGCTGGTACTTGGAAAAGGGCTTCTGCATTACTACACCTCAGCGCCCGCCTCACCTCCCTTCTGGAGCCGCCGTTGGCCGACGTGCGCCAGCCAGCCATTTTAGATTCCTACCCCCTCGCTGGACCCCCCCCCCCTCCCCCTCCCGTACCCCCCTCACTTTGCCTTCCCCTTCCCCTCTACTTCCACAGGCTCTGGATCCAATTGAACATTTGGTCTTCCACTGCTGCTTAATCAAATTCCTCCATCTGGCCCCCCTATCCCTGCGGAACAGGGGAAGGTGCAGCCTGTTCCCCGGTCCAAGCGCATATTGGGAGGGAGGGAGGGTGGCGAGGGCCAGGGACTGCCTACCTAACTTACGCCGGCCAGTCAACGAGATCAGGTGGCCATGCGGCAGCGGCTGGCATCAGCGGGCGGAGGAGGTGCGGGGGCGAGCGGCAGGCGTCCTGCGGAGCTTCAGGACGAAACGCTTCAGGACGAACGACCACAACGACCTAGGATGCTATAGGACGAGCACCGGGGGCAGGAAATGTAAAAGGGAATGCTGTGACTCACCAAAACCTTTACGTTAAGCTTCTAACATAGACTTAAGTCCTAGGTAGTAGGATATTTTTTCTTGATTAAACTAATTTCACTCATTAAACTAGGTCCTATAACCTCTTGACCCACAGGTTTATTATTCAGCTATTAATCCTAATGCAGACACTACAGTAAATTATTTTATAACCGGTTGGTTTAGCATGTCTTGAAACATGCCACAGGGTTCTATTTTAAACTGGGCCAATTAAACTGATGATAATTAAACACATCACAGTAACAGAGCTATAAGAGCTAAGAACTGAAGCATGGGTGCACAAACAGGGTCTAATGGGTTAATGCACTGTAGCTGATGTGAATCAGGGAAATTTGTTCAGTTCAGTCAAGGCATATATTAAAATAAAATACACTTATGAGGCAATATATAGAGTGTAAATAAATATATGATGCATTTAAAATGATATGGAATTCCATTATATTCAACAAATGATTATCATATATGGAATAAATACACGTGATATACTGAATATGCCAGTATTTGAAACTGTATATGTGTATTGCAAATCTTATAAAAAAAAAGCTATAAAATTGTTTTTGAGGAGATGGAAAAAAAAAAAAAAAAACGTAACCTTTCAATGGAAGTCAACACAACAATGTTACTTCAGATCATTTTGGAACATTTCTTTTAGTTTGTATATTATTTGATTTTGGGGCAATATAAAGAACAACACGTTTAAAGTGTGTTTATTCTTACGTATAGATCGTATAAACTGCTGTGTAGTAGCTAAGCATAAGAATATGACATTTGTAGACAGTTGACTGAGTAAAACATTAGCCTTCATTATGCTTTTTTTCTCCAAATATTCTCCCCAATATTAGTAATTCGATTTCCACACACTAGTTATGACTCCCTCTATTCCACGACACTGCTAGCGTCAGGTGGCTTATAGCTAAAGCGACTCCTCCAAGTTACATAAAGTGAGCCAATGGCTTATTATTGTCAAAAAGGCATTAATGAAATATCATTGAACAGTGCAAATAAACGTTTTATAGAAAACATTAGCTGCTAAGTCTATTATGCTACCGAAAAAAAGATGTTGAGTAATAGGAGAGCGGTAGAGCCAACCTGCCCACTCACAGAGATCAAGACCAGACACACTCTCTTGGACTCCCAGATATGAATGTCTGCACCATCCCCAGGGATGGAATTACCAGTCATCTCCTAAGTTCTAGTGTCAACACTTAGACTGTTGCGCCACCCAGCTCCCAGTCCAATATCGATTCTTTAGACTCAACTAAGGCATCCCTATCTAGCTGTACAGTGTTGATTTCTCTATACAAACCTGACTGGATTTGAAGCGTCAAGAGTTTTGTCAGACTTCACAACTGTTCTGTGACTTGAAACGGATGTCAAACACATTGATTTGTCATCAGTTTGTACAGGAACAAATACACCAAGCTGATACAAAAAGGGATTGCACACCTGACCCGCTACTCTCAAAGAGCTGCGGGACTCGAGGAAGGAAAGAAAAAAAACCAAAAAACAAAACAAAAAAAAAACACTTCACCTCAAATTGAAACGTCTGCGCTCGCAGAACGACAAAGCTGTGAAAACCCCGGATTTGCTTGCTGTCTTCGCTGTCAATCTCCTCTCAGTCAAACGCGCAGCATGATGACTAAGCCTGTTCTCACATCAAAACCACACCTCACCATATCAGACAAATCTTAGGATCATCTGGAAATCCTCGGGGACTTTCTGTTCCCCTTAATTTCTACCTGACTACTCCAGTCTGGAGCCTGAGCGTTCCTCTCGCAAACACAGCCCTGCAAATCTGTGCAACTTCTGACAAATGCAGCATAAAGCCCAGGACGACACTTACTGAGGGTTTCAGTACTTGTAGCGATGCCACACTGTTGAGTCAGTATCAAAATGTTTTAACGTTTAAAGCATCGTTGTTTAAATTTCATATAAACACTGTTTATCAATACATGTTATTATTAAGATTTAGTCTGAACGATCACATTATTACACAGATAAAGTGTTTAGAATAGTGTTAACCTTCATACCCTTAGTTGGATTTTTGCCAAGTCCTCAGAGCTGCCTGGTTAAGAAAAAACGACTTATGTAAGTTATTAAGGTTCACACTATTTGATTTGATTAGTGCCACCATGTGGAGTCAAATTGAGGGATGAGTCTAAGTAAGTATAGAGCACCAAGGTTTCAACAAATATACAGATTTAACATATTTTTTAAGGCACATTATCAATTAAAGTCGATTTTCTTGTTAATTTTTGGGGTTACCGGATTATAAGGCGTATTTTAAGTGACAATAGTAAGGAACATGGGTGACACAGTTAGCAGTGGTTAGCAGCGCTTAGCATTAGAAAACGCCACCTGACAGCCCTACACTGAGGAACACTGAGTGTTCATCCCATGTAACTTGATTTAACATGCTAATATACTTACCTATGAACTGTGAAAGAGCTAGCGCTGTGGTTAGCGGCTAATGCTAATACTGCTCCAGCCTTGGTGCTGGAGAAACTTAACTGAAACTCCTTTATAATTGCTCTTTACAAACAGGCTGTTAGAATTCATACATAAGACAGACCAGATTATAAGGCACACTGTTCGTTTTTTGGGAAAATTTAAGGATTTTATGGGCAACTTATTGTTTGAAAAATACGGTAATTTCGTATTGCAAATGAAAACTACTCGATATAATGCATTATTGATATTTTGTTCCACCGCCTAATAAAATAAAAAAAGATCAAAATGTATCTTTGAAACTGAGCAAAATCAGCATAAACAATTTAAAATATTTTGAACTCTAGGTCTACCACATTTTTACCACTAAAATTGTCCACCCTATCGTGCAGCTTGCTGTGACAGGGTGGATGCATGCATTATAGGAAATAAAAGATGAAAATATAAAGTGAGTAAGTAAAAAAAAAAAATAATAATAATTTCCCTGTAGTCTGAAGTCTTGAGCCTAAAGATAAGCTAAAAACTGGGCCAAAATTCACTGTATTCTGTATTTTATAATGATCCTGTTGCACACGAAGACGTAGAGTAATCCACAGAGTTCAGATTTATACTATGTGTTGTTGTAGTCCAGCTATCTTCCCCATCGCCAGGTGGCAAAACATGTGTCAATAATTAAACTGGTTTTACAGAACAGGACGGCAAATTTGTTTCTTATCTTTCATTGGCCCACAGCAGAAGCACATGCGAGAGAGTAATTAATCAAACCGCTGGAATATGTGAACGGCAATTTCCACTTAATGGCACTTACAGGTACTGGGTCCCCGAAGTCGGCCATTTCGGCTCCGAAACGAGGATTCATTCTCCTCTTTATGGTTCTGACAATAAAGCCGGGCATGGACGTTAAACAATATCCATTTCACAGGATTCTGATAATGGCTGACCGGTGTGGCTGGGTACCACACAAACAGCACATCAATACCCAAACACAGCCTGTCCATCACCGGAATGGGCAATGAAGGGACGTGTTCAGTGACGATCACATTTTTGGCTTAAATGATTCACAAGATATCCAGTAATGTTATACGTACTTAGAGACTTAGAATTTACAAATACTAGGGTCACTATGTTCTACACATAGTCTACAGTATGTTCTAAAAATTAAACAAAAATTATGTGTGAGTAGGTGTCCTGATCATTTTGTCCATATATATAGCTCTGGAAAAAATTAAGAGAGCACTTCAGTTTCTGAATCAGTTTCTCTAATTTTGCTATTTATAGGTATATATTTGAGAAAAAAATTAACATTGTTGTTTTATTCTATAAACTTCGGACAACTTTTATCCTAAATTCCAAATAAAAATATTGTCATTTAGAACATTTATTTGCAGAAAATGAGAAACGACTGAAATAACAAAAAAAAGATGCAGAGCTTTCAGACCTCAAATAACGCAAACAAAACAAGTTCATATTCATAAAGTTTTAAGAGTTCAGAAATCAATATTTGGAGGAATAAACCTGGTTTTTAATCAGTTTTCATGCATCTTGCCATGTTCTCCTCCACCAGTCTTACACACTGCTTTTGGATAACTTTATTCCACTCCTGGTGCAAAAATTCAAGCAGTTCAGTCTACGCAAAATATTCATGATATTTAGGAAGTGGTCAATCAATCAAGTTGATACTTCCTCAGTGGGTTTCTGTAATAGTATATTGTCTTAAAGTTTGTAAAATTAGAAACAACATTACAAAACAGTAGTTTGTAGTTGTTGCTTAATTTTATGTTTTATGTTTTGATCAGATACCAGTTTTTTCAGTGTCATAATCCACCAAAAAGAACAATTCTCTTATGGATTAAAATCTGAAATTTTAAATATCTGGATAGTAAGTGTAACTGTATTGTCTCATCCAGTGTAAACACACAGACAGAGCATTATGGGATTAGAAGTATGATGTGATGGGAAGCATTCTCATGAATTGTACTGGTCTAATTACTGCTGTACTGGAAATCAGGCCTATGAAGAGACTGGCTGCCCAAACGTCAAACAGTAAACCCTGATCCAGGATCAGCGCAGGCCTCACTCCCTCTACAGCTCTAACCACAGAGCAACTCCCCTCCGTCCACACAGGGACAGGCAGCAGATCACTCTATGCTTTTAGAGGCAGAGCAGCCCAGCCTTAATGGCACCCATGTCCTCTTAAAACCTTATTCCACCCCACCCTCTTCTCTTTAAAGACCCCTGAGAAGCTTCTGGATTCAGTAATTCAGCCAGGACCCAGACAGCAGAGGTGGAGTCTGCTGGCCAATCAATATCACCCTGGCTCTCAAATTATAATGTAACTAAAACATGCACACTTAGCTAATGTACTAAGCAATATGATGACCAGTACTGTGACTGATACTAAAAAACGACCCATAGTTCCCTGAGACCACCCTTAACTACAGCATGAGCTAGTAGATTTAATAAATGCATTTATACTGTATGGGCTCTGCACCATTTCAGTTCTGTGGAATTAATTACAATACATTGCATTACACAATCATAAAAACCTAACACTATCCCTGATTTACTGTCAAATAAATTCTTAATATAATAGAGCAGTTTCCCCAGACAGGGACTAAACCGAGTCTTGAACTACACAGCATTTTGATCATGAAGATGTTCCATTAAAGGAAACTTTTCCTACCCCAAAGACATGAAACTTATCAATAGTTCTAATTTTGTAATCAAATCCGATTCCAAATTCAAGCAACCATCACACTAAAGTCATTATAGCAGTGTCATACTAAAGATTACTTTTAAGTGGGTCAAGTTTGGTGGTCTAGTTTTAGGTCTAGTTTGGTGGGATAGGTGTAGTTTGGTGGGTTAGGTTTAGTTTTAGGTCTAGTTTAGTGGGTTAAGTCTACATTTAGTTTTTATGATGGGTTAGGTCTAGTTCTAGGTCTAGTTTGTTGGGTTAGGTCTAGTTCTAGGTCTATTTTGATGGCTTAGGTCTAGTTTGGTGGCTTAGGTCTAGTTTGGTGGCTTAGGTCTAGTTCTAGGCATAGTTTGATGGCTTATGTTTAGTTCTAGGTCTAGTTTGGTGGGTTAGGTCTACATTTAGTTTTTTTTTGATGGGTTAGGTCTAGTTCTAGGTCTAGTTTGTTGGGTTAGGTCTACATTTAGTTTTTTTTTTTGATGGGTTAGGTCTAGTTCTAGGTCTAGTTTGTTGGGTTAGGTCTAGTTCTAGGTCTAGTTTGTTGGGTTAGGTCTACATTTAGTTTTTTTTTTTTTGATGGGTTAGGTCTAGTTTGTTGGGTTAGGTCTAGTTCTAGGTCTATTTTGATGGCTTAGGTCTAGTTTGGTGGCTTAGGTCTAGTTCTAGGCATAGTTTGATGGCTTAAGTTTAGTTCTAGGTCTAGTGTGGTGGGTTAGGTCTACATTTAGTTTTTTTTTTTGATGGGTTAGGTCTAGTTCTAGGTCTAGTTTGTTGGGTTAGGTCTACATTTATTTATTTTTTTGATGTGTTAGGTTCTAGGTCTAGTTTGATGGCTTAGGTCTAGTTTTAGGTCTAGTTTGATGGGTTAGATCTAGTTCTAGGTCTATTTTTGTGGGTTAGGTCTAGTTTGTGGTCTAATTTGGTGGGTTAGGTCTAGTTTGGGAGGTTATGTTTGTTTATGGACAATTCTAGCCAGACACAGCCAGTCACAATCATTACCACCAACTGCACTGTCCATTGTGGATGGTTATGACTGTGATGGGTGGTGTCTGGCCAGAAATGCCTTCTACTTGGATGTGATTTCTATCTAGAACTGGTAGAAATCACATCCAGATTTCACAAATCACATTTTGGACAAGCTGAGAGATACAGAACTGCCACTGAAGGCAAAGGAAGCTGGACTGGACTGAGACAGTAGAGTAATATTATATGAATTTACCTAAATAAGCACACAGTATAAAGTATAAAGTAAGTATAAACTCCCAGAGTGTTCCATAAAATTATTACATTCCAGTCAGTAGAGCATTAAAATGATTTTGAAGCTGCTATTTATTGTACTGAAGAAGTGAAGCTCATTTAAAGGTGAAGCACTCAAATCTAGCTGACTCTGAAGTTGTTCCACACCAAGCAGGAGCCTCCTGCAGATGTTCTTTCTTGGGTTTTGTACAAATAAAAACAGCCAGCTACAGGACATCCCTAAATAATTGAATGAAGATGCCTTTATTATTATTTATTTTGCCCTCGTCCACATTGAGTACTCTAGTGACTTCTGTGAGAGAGAGAGAGAGAGAGAGAGAGAGAGAGAGAGAGAGATAGAGAGAGATATATAGAGAGAGAGAGAGAGAGAGAGAGAGAGAGAGAGAGAGAGAGATGGATGATGAGAGATGGAAGGGAAGCAGATAGAAAGAGAGGCTGAAACAGAGTAGAATTCACTCAGGGCCCAAACACACACACACACACACACACAACATACTCACACATGCTGTGTGTGTTTGCAGAAGTCCCAAGGCAGCAAAGAAGCATCTCTTCTGCATTTGGCCCCCTTATGGGGTGCAATCTTTCCTTCCCTGTCACCACGCCAGCCCTTTCATTCTCCACAGCATTGCCGTCTCCTTCCCTGACTTAAATATGAGTCTTCACTCTCCACAGAGCTCCAGATACTTCAGCAGCTTCTCCAGCCTCGCAAAAACATGGAACTCTGCCCGGTTAACATTTTTTTCTGACTCTATTCTTGTGCTAGATTTTGAATCCATCATATCAAAACTTGGACTGAAGCGTTACCTTACGGTTTAGAGCATTAAAATTGACCAGGAAAATAAGAGAACAAACTAAAACAAGGAGGATTTCTTCAAGGTGTGTTAATGTTTGCGCCAGTGATTCTATAGAAGATTTTGAATTGAAAAATGGATGGATAGATTTACAAAGAACTGTTCAAATTTTTTTTTAAGAGTGTAAATTATGATTTTTTTTTTTTTAATCACACACAGCATACTCTCAACAGGAAACGACCATCCACCTGGAGGCATTACAGCATTTTACCCAGAACAGGGTGCCAATCCATATCTGGGCACACAGTCATACATACGTTTCTACATACCCCACAAATACACATCAGATAAATTTTAACAGTATCCAAATTTACCTGAAACCTATGCTGACACAGGAAGAACATGGAAACTCCGCCTAGATAGGGACTTGAACCAAAGACCTCGGTGCTGGGACTTAAATGTGCTAACCACTATGCCACCATGCTGGCCATTATACTATTTAAAAAGGAGTTTAATAACTGGACAGTCCTTACATTGTATGGTTGGATGGATGGACAGAACATTGTCCAAACAACAGACAAAGTGCATGTGCATGTTTAGGTGGGTATGTTAACTTTAAAGTCAAGTCTTCCAAACAGGACGATAAGTACCGAACAGTTCTCACTTTGGATGGATGGATAGATAAAAGAATGGATTGATGGACAGAGTATTGTCCAACTAACAGAAAGTGTAGGTGCATGTTAAGGTGGGTATGTTAACTTCAAAGTCAAGCCTTCCAAAAAAGAATGATAATTACTGGAGAGTCCTCACTCTGGATGAATGAATGGATGGATGGATGGATGGAGATTGACAGACAGAAACTGAAGAAGATAAGAAAGTGAAAAACTCATAAAACAAATAATTTAAAAAAGATACAGAGACACTGTGATGCATAAATACCAGGTAACTCTACATGAACATCCAAACTGTCCACTATAAATTTAGAATCTGAACTTAGAGTTCCATATTTGGGGAGAAAACAAGTCCATTCTGCATCAGATCTGAAAACATCTACAGGTGTTTGCTCATCCTCCCACTGAAAAAGATGACTCAACCCAGTGGGCCCGAAAGACATGAAGCTGATCAAGAAGATCTTAGTAAAA